>NC_081551.1:4759576-4761095 GCF_901000735.1 Corylus avellana | reverse complement strand
TAGCGAGAAATACTAAACAATTCCGAAAAAAAGCATTTAGGGGATGACCCCACACCACAAATCATGCCAAAACATTATCTTAAACCTGTCTCTTACCTCATATTTGACAAATCTAGAAAACAACCTCCACCCCCTCCTAACGTTTGTTCATACCCCCCACCCCAGAAAGACCAACAACCTCCTTAGAGCACCATTATATTAACTTTCCACAACCAATCTCTACAAAGCCTCCCTTTCCATGGTAAAACGACATAACCACTTCTCCAAGAGAGCTCAACTAAGCTAAATTAGATTTTTGACCCCCAATCCACCAAAGAAAAATGGAGGACAAATCTTATACCAATTAACTAGATGGAATTTAAATTGTCAACTCCACCCCATAGAAAATCTTTCAGAAGTTTCTCAATCCTATTAGCAACTCCTACAGGAATGGAAAAAAGGATAGATAATAATTGAGCAAATTGGAAAAAGAGTGCTTTTAATCAATGTTGAGCTACCAGCCTTCAAAAAATAAAGCCTCTTCCAACTAGCCAGCCAACTGACATTTCATTTTTTCAACAATGTCATCCCATATTGACTTAGCCTTATACGAGGAAGCCCCCAAAGGAAGCCCTAAATAGTTCATGGGAAAAGGAAACACCTTACAACCAAGGATACGAGTCTAACCTCCAGCATCATCCATTGCGCCAAGGAGGACTAACCTAGATTTAGATACGTTAATCTTCAACCTCAAGACAACTTCAAAACATAAGAAGAGACGATGCATGACAGAAATGGGCTAGTTTTGCCTCACAAAAGATCAAAGTATAATTTGCAAACATGAGATTAAACACTAGGAACTCATCAATATTCCTTGACCCCAACGAAAAACCTGATAAGAGCCTCCTATCCACTAAAGCGAATAACATCCTACTCAAAGCCTCCATGACAACTACAAACAACAAAAAAGATAAAGGATCTCCTTGTTTTAGGCAAGGAGAGGTATTAAAGAATGCAGAAGGAGATCCATTAATCAGCACTGAAAAATACACTGTAGAAATACAACGAGCTATCCAATCTCTCCATTTCTCCCCAATTCCATATCGTCTCAATAGATACAGCAGGAAATCCTAGTTAACATGATTGTAGGGAATTTTTAGCTCCAATTTACAGAGCATATCAGGTTCCCTTGATCTAATTCAGCTATCAAGATATTCATTAGCTATAAGTATCAAATTTTCACTCAAAATAATGTTATTTACTTTCATGTTCACCAATAGACTAATTGTTATTGTTAATCATTTTTCTTTTTTATTATTTTTTACATTTTTACAATTTTTAGTGATTAGCAATAAATCTTCAAACATCTAGAAATGAAAATAAATATCCATTTCAAACAGTCAAATAATGAGTGGCTATAAGACCCTGTAAAATTGGTGATAATGAAGTGGGAAAGATACACAACGTTTTAAAAATGAAAAAGCGTCCAGATTGTCTGAGTACCAAAGCTGATAAATTGTTGCGATATTTTTTATTTTTT
>NC_081551.1:4747220-4759476 GCF_901000735.1 Corylus avellana | reverse complement strand
AAATTTAATATATGAATTCAAAGGCAAGCGGAAAAATTAAGAGAGTTTACAAAAAAACTATCAGCACTAATCCTGAAATTGTGTTATTTGATAATATTCTTGAGTCCGAATTGGGTTGAAAAACGCCCTATAAAAGATAAGACAGTGATTCATACGATAATCTGGCCCTTTGTGGACCTTTAATGTGATCCATATATGCATGCACCCATGATCACTAGAGAATGGACCAATAAATTTGAAAAATGGACTTACATCTACTTAGATTTGATTTCTTTTTCTTTTTCTAAGCAATGGAGTTCTCACAATTTATTCGGTTGACAGGGATTGATAATTCTTCTTTTTACAAGATATATATATATATATATATATATATATATATATATATATATATATATATATATATATAGCCCTTTGTGGACCTTTAATGTGACCCATATATGCATGCACCCATGATCACTAAAGAATGGACCAATAAATGTGAAAAATGGACTTACATCTACTTAGATTTGATTTCCTTTTCTTTTTCTAAGCAATGGAGCTCTCACAATTTAATCGGTTGACAGGATTGATAATTCTTCTTTTTACAAGATATATATATATATATAGCCCTTTGTGGACCTTTAATGTGATCCATATATGCATGCACCCATGATCACTAAAGAATGGACCAATAAATGTGAAAAATGGACTTACATCTACTTAGATTTGATTTCTTTTTCTTTTTCTAAGCAATGGAGCTCTCACAATTTAATCGGTTGACAGGGATTTATAATTCTTCTTTTTACAATATATATATATATAAATAACCTAACAAATCCACCATTTTTATTTCTTTTAATAACTTCCAGAGCGAGAAACAAAAATCAAATGCAAAATAAAGTGAGTTTAGGCTTTATTTGTTAATGTGTTTTAGATACTATATATATATGACATAAAATTGGTTTTAATTTATTTATTTATTAATTTTTGTGTTATTTAAAGTGTTTTGTGTTTTGGTTATTTTTGTAAGGATATAAAAGCCCATGCTTTAATAATTTAATTAATCTCACGGTCTTCTCTTGCTTACCATATATGCTTAATTAAAATCCTTTGGAAGTGTGCAATGTATATTGATTATTAATGAAGGTCCCAAAACTTGTGATAGATGACCAAACCGAATATCATTTTTCCAAAACCTCGTGACGGTGGAGCAGTGTCATTATCCACCTAACACGTACACATGCAATTTATGTTTTGCTATTGCCGTTGGAAATGGCCATTCTCAATATGCGTTGTAGCAGTGGTGCAGTGTAAATTATCCCATAACTACCATGATCTCTATCAACGGCTTAATGACCACTGTGATAGCTTAAGGAACTTGTTGAGAAATAATCTCGCATTGTCTGTGGACAAGACTTTGGACATGTTTATAAAAATGAACAACCCTTTCTTATAGAACCAATTTTATAAAATGAGTTAGGCCAACAAATTCTTCAGAACTGTACGTCCCCAGGCAACCATGACAAGCATGTATTTTGGTGATTTTGGAGTGATTTTAGTGTTTGTTGGAATGCTTTGCTTTTAGCTCTAATTAATATTGGATTTGCATCTGAACTTTGTAGTCCTTTTTAGCTTGTGATATGCTGTCGTCTTAATAGGTTTTATCGAATAATTTCATTTGTAAGTTTGTCACCTTGTTTTAGAATCCGTGGACTCAATCTACATTTAAGAAAAAATTAGAATTTTATGCTATGATATGTCCTAATATTTTTCTTTAATTAAATGATTAAACTCATAATTTTTTATCGATTTAAGTTTTTGAAATAAATAATAATTTAATATGGTATCAGGGTAGACTTCTAACATTGTCTCCCATTTACGAATTCTTTCTTAAGAGTTCAAATTTTTCCCAAGCGAGATAGCCATAACAATTGGTCAAGTCCTTGACCTTCAGATTAGCCTCATTTATGAGGCTGCTTAAGCTGGTGTTGAAAAAGCTGTGTACTTAAGGAATCATTAATCTTATTTGAAAGATAGCCAAGTGTGAGACTGACAGAATTTAATTTGGAAGGTTTACATTTTTGTGTGGAGTGAAAAAAATGCATGTGTCTTCCTCAAACATTCAATGTTCTTGTGACATGAAAAGACCAATCAAAAGGTCTAGTTCTCATTTATTACATGCAAACAAAACAAAGTTGGTAGACTTGAAATATACCAATACCCTAAGCATTTCTCCATGAGTGAGTAGAGCTCATTTCTGGATTAGTAAGCCTGCACAACCCCTCAACCTGAGGGAAAACAACAAGGTAGAGTAACAAGCCAGCAACATCCGGTGGTCAATTTATATGTACAGCACAAAGAAAGGCAACCTAAAAAGACTTGGCCAACCATTTATTAGAGAGAGAATTATAAACCCTAATTAAGAATTAGCCCTTGCTCTAATCCAGAAGATGACACATTTTAGCGAGCACATAATCTATACTTGTAAACTTAGAATGGAAGATCGATCCTGCAATTTGTATCGCACCAAAGGGCGTTCAAGTTTTATTTTGTTTTTTAAAAATTACATCTAGACTTTTTGAGTCCAAACCTAAGCTAGGCTCCTCTACCAAAAATCTCCAAAAATATGCATATGGTGAATGAGTCCCAAAACAATTATATAAAAATGGCCTCTCACACAACATAATTTTTGAAATAAAAAAGTTCAGAAATATTTTAAGCCCAAACTCATAAGCTACTATATAAGCCACCAAAGTTTCTAAAAACAAATAAAATTCATACGATGGCCCAACACTACGAAAAAAAATAAATTAAATAGAATGAGTCTTCAAAACATGACATGATACATATGTTTTCATACTTTTTTTGTTTGCCTATTTATTCGGTTCTTTGTAGCTTCATTCCCTCTTTAATGATACATATTACATAAGACTAAATCCTCTAAGAAACTGGTATTCAATAAATCATATTTCTCTAGCTCCTTCAGTTATAATCTCCATCTCCTCTTAGATAATTTCATTGTATTGTGTTATTTTGGTCGGGTCATAAATAAAGTTAACTACTTTAATTGTTAACCTGTGGTTATTAGGCTCCCACACAGACTATTCGCACTTGGGCTGTATACATTGATGCATATGCGGTTATTGGTAATATAATTGCATCCATGTTGGCATTATGGGGATATCACTTTTAGATAACCGCATCCGTATTAAATGATTATTAGCCACTATTCACACGGTTATTAATTTCTATCCATATATTAGGTAATTACTAGGTTAAATTACCAGTTATCCCAAAAGCTTTTGCTTATAGGAAGAGGTAAACAACTTAACCATTATTTTAACAAGTAATAGATCTTTTTGGGACTATTTTAGTTTTTTGGGCCTTCTTTGAGGGCTTATTTTAAACAATTTTGAAAATATTTTGATTTGTTTTTAATATTACTAGCTACTTAATTAAGTCCATCTTTTAAAGTTGATTCCCCATATATGCATGTGATGGTTCATTGATGGGGAGGTGGAGGTGGTTGGACGTTAACGTTGGAGGAGCATATGATGTCATGCCTTATGCAACATTCACATATGAGTGATGTATGCTTCTCTTATGTAATTGAATGGAACGTTTCCCTTGGCATTCATTCCTTTCACAGAAAACTAAAATCCCAACTCATTGGAGAATTAGTTGGAACCATGTGTTTATGATCTACTTATTGGTTTGTTGAAGGATATAGAGTTTTATTTCAACACCAAATATTTGCAGGAATGGGATCCTATATATCCGTTTCTTTTCTTTGGACCAAAAACATTAATATTGGGACAAAATTGTTTTCATCATTTTCAGTTGAGACATTTTCCTTGCTAATAATTCATCCACTCTTGTTGCACTTGTATTTATAGTACTCGAGGTTGGTCCCCGTTAATATCAGGCCTCTTTAGATCAATGCTATAAGTCTCTCTTGTATTCCTTTTGAGTCATTTCAAGAATCATGTGGTTATTAAAATCTCCATTAGACTTGTGATTGATCATTATTAAATTTTGATTAAATGATGATTTTAATAGCCACATCATTCTTGGAGGGACTCAAGAGGGACATAAGAATGACTTTTAGAATTACTTGGCCTCTTTAATATCTCTCTTCTAATATTGATAAAAAAAAAATGGAAAAAAAAAAGGAAAATCAATCATAAAATGTTAGTCAATTGTAATTAGTTTAATAGGGTATGGAAATTGGATAAAATACCTACGTGGTATACAACAAATACAAATAAGTCATTACGCCAAAATAAATGCGGATGCGGATAATAGCAATATCCGCATCAGCATCCACAAAATACAGATAATGGTTTTTGATATCCATATCCACGTGATTAATGCGGATATTATCCGCTATCCGCATTTGAGGTAATGAGCGTTTTAAACCGTGAAGTTGTCATTCACTAATTATTGCTTCTAGTAAATACCAAAAAAAAAAAAAAAAAAAAAAGAAGCATTATTTATACTTGAACGCTATTATTCATATCACACTTGCTAATCATTTTGGCAATAAATTTTCATCACATATATTATTTAATATTTAGCTTCCAGTAAATCTATAGTTGGTGACGAAAAAAAACATTTTAAATCATAATAATAATTATAAGAGTAATGATATAAGTAGGACTAGAGTCCTCATAAAGTCATCCCAACTGTGATGTAGCATTTAAAATCACCATTAAATTTGAAATGATCATTATTGAATTTTGATCTGTTGGTGAGCTACATAGGTTTCCTAAAAAATGCAAAACAGAAAAGAAAGCTGCTGTAGATGCCCCATAGGTTTCCTAAACTATAAGCTTGTTTTCTTCCCTAAATACAGGAAAAATCTTTTTTTTTCTTTTTTTTTTTCTCTTTTCTTTTCTTTTCTTTTTTTTTTTTTTTTTTTTTTTTTTAACAAAAAAAGCAACTCCAGTAGTTACCCTCTAGGTTTCCAGAACTATTGGGTAGCTTATCTACCCAATGAATTATTATAATCCTAAAAAAAAGCAAGCTCACTCTTCTCTCTTCTCACGTCTCCCTTTCTCTTCTTCTTCTTCCTCTCGAAGCAGCCCCTCTCCCCATCATGCCTCTCTTTCTCCTCTCCGATTCTTAGTTAAATAGCTTATCGAGTTTTAAAAAGTAACTAATCATGCTTTATTAAAAAAAATAAATAAATAAATAAATTAGTTGATGCCGTTAGAAAAGTTTATAAAATTCATAATTAATGTGATAAATGGAGGTGGCCAAACTATCCTATGACTTTGGGGGTTGTTCAACCACCCCTTTTGCGCATATCTAGGGGTGGCTCGGCCACCTTTAAGCGGCAAATAAATAAATAAATAAATTGAAAAGCTTGCCGAACCACCCCTAATGGCTTTGGGGTAGTTTGGCCATACCCTTTGACCGCCCTAATTTGTGTTGATAAGGTACATTATTTACAGATTCTATCATTTTTTCTAACAAAAATTACTATATATATATATTTTTTTGCTTATCTTAAAAAGTAATTAAATTTAGTGAGTTATTCGTCAAAACTTCAAACTCGGTAAAAATGCATTTCTTATTATGGCTTTGAAATAACTCTCCATGAGTGAATGGAAACATGTAGCATGCATGGATGTGATGTTTAGTCTTGATATTATCTCTTTGGGAGATAACTAATTGTGAGACTGACACGATTTGTGAAGGTTTACAATTTTTGGTTCACATTTATTTTTTGGAATGAAAACAAATGTGAAAGGTCACATGAAAAGATCAATCGAAACCAAAAAAAAAAAAAAAAAGGGTTTTTTTTTTTTTTTTTTCAGACGGAAATTAATTAAATAACTGAAAAATCAGTTTAATTAGTTTGATAACCCTATGGACATTTCTAATACTAAGCTCATAAATTAGCTAGAGACTTAGTGGTAAGGGATATCTTGAACCATTCATTTTGTGAAAGCATCATGTATTTGTACGAGACCTTACAATGACATCACAACCAAATATTGTGTTTAAATTGTTTATTAATGTTTTTATTATGAGAATAAAAAATAAAAGACAACTATCAAATAATATTAATGTGACAGTCACAACTGACTATGATCATTATTTGTCACGGTGACAGGAAAAGACCACAAAGTACATCATGTGATAATATATATAGGTGCAAGAGGATCAGAGGAGATAGAGGACATATTATCAATAACAAATTATGGAGCTCTCAAATGCATTACATGTGCCTTTCTTGCCAGCGATATTTGCAGGTTTAATTTTGTACTTCTTCATAAGATGTGTTAAAAGTTCCTTTAATGATATGGTTGAGTTTATATATTCATACACTGGATTTTAAATTTACAAATTTATGTTTTCAGTTCAAGCTCACATCCAATTGATGACTTTAAACAAAGAAATGAAGGCTTAGATCATGATATAATTGATTGATATAATTGACTTAAGGATGTTGGTATATATATATGTATATCCTGCGTTTGTCTGAAAACTTCAAATAGTAAAACATTAATTAATGATTGTTATTGTTGCTTTCTCACTAGGAAAAGAAACATACGAGGAGTCGGTGATGATTGACATTCCATGCGAGGAATCTGAGGTATGGTCTGAGTGCTGCATCTACAAGGTTCCCGAGAAGCTTCGTAAGATAAAAGAAGATGCCTACACTCCTAAGTTAGTTTCAATCGGCCCATTTCATGACAGCCTTGTAGAATTGTTCAGTGTGAAAATACAAAAACATATATATTTGAAAAAGTTCTGTTTAAGGACCGGGAAGAGCAAGAGGGATCTTGAAAGCATAATTGAAAGCGAAAAAGAAAAAATCTACCGAAGCTATTCAGAGACCTTTAAACTCATAAGTAACAGTAAAGAGTTTGTTTCAAAGACTTTATTGGATGCCATCTTTATCATTGAGCTCTTCCTGAGGAATTTTGAATGCGAAAAATATGAAAATCTAGATTATATATTAAGTAATGCGTGGATTGAATCACACATAAAGCAAGACTTGATATTATTGGAGAATCAGCTTCCGTTTAGGTTTCTTCAAAAGTTCTATAAAGATGCCTTTGATGGAGAAGAAGCTACTTCCTTTCTTAAGCTTGCCTGTGAGTTCTTCTTCTCCGGTGAGCACCAAATACCCATGGATAAAGAAGTAAAGAATTTCACTGATTTGCAACGAATTTTTCACTCTCCTACGTTCCTAAAACCTTATCCCAAACCTACCAAACTGTTACAAACTAATGTGCGTCTTGCTGGAAAATCCAGCCAACACAAACATCTAATATATACCGCCACAAAGCTGTACGAGACAGGATTGGAATTCGAAGCATTAGTTGACATAGATACCTCTAAGAAATCATTACTTGACATAGAATTTGAAAAGGGTGAGCGCTTGGAACCCTATCCAGTATCCATGCTTGAATCTCTCATGGCTCTTCTCTTGCTTACCATGCTTGAAATCCCTTCGTTGCTCAAAGAGTGTGCAATCTATCCTAAAAGTCCCACAACTTGTTATAGACAACGAAACGGAAGCTCTTTTCCGAAATCTCATGGCCCTGGAGCAGTGTCATTATCCATCAGACACATACATCTGCAATTATGTTTTGCTGATGGATTATCTTATCACCACTCAAGATGATGTGCGTTTGCTCGTCGAAAAAAAAGTGATTGTCAACAGGCGTGGTAGCAGTAAAGAAGTGACTTCTCTGATCAACAAACTTGGCCATAAGATTGTTGAAGGTGAATCATGTTACCACGAACTCTATCAACAGCTCAATGGCCACTGTGAAAACTCTTGGAACCGTCTCGTGGCATCCCTGACAAGTGTGTATTTTAAAGATTTTTGGAGAGGCACTGCAACTATTGCTGGAATTTTTGTCTTGGGCATCGCTTTTGGGAACTTCCTTAGGCCTTTTCTCATGAATTGAAACATGTGTGCTTTAATGTTTGTTGGGGTGATTTGCTTTTAGCTTTAATGGATTTGTATCTCAACTTTGTAATCCTTTTTTAACTTGTATATATATGCTCTTGTCTTAATAGGTTTTAGGTTTTAGGCTTTAGCATAATATTTTCATTTGAAAGTTTGTATCCATGGAGTCTGTATTTCAGCACTATATATATCCTATGACATATCCTAATCTCATTCTTGTGTTTCCTATTAAACTATTAATTAAATACTTAAAATTTATTATTTTTATCAATTAATTTTTTTGAAATAAGTGGTAATTTAACATATTATCAATCAAATTGTAGGTCCATAATTTACCTCCTATTTATGAATTCTTTGTTCAAAGCTCAAAATTTTCCCATATATAGCTTGAAAGCCTTAAATTGCCTTAAATTGAAATAGCTTTAAATTGGCATGTTCCCTATTAAATATATTTCTTAACCCGATCGAGGAAGTTAATAATAATAATTTTTTTTGTTTTTGTTTTTTTTTTTTTTTCCACACATAGGAGTGCTGCTTGAATTCCTTTCCCACATACAAGGGATTCAAGGAACATTTTCAAATGTGTGCGGCTCTCCTTCGGTTACAGACCCTCCAATTTCCTCCCTCAGTCTGGATCTAAGATGCATGGATGCAGATATCAGAGATTGAGAGAAAAGAAACGATGTTTCTAGAATAAAGAAAATATATTATTTTACTGATATATGGAAAGACTAAAGAAATTTCTTGTATAATATATTTGAATAGAGAAAAAAAAAATTTAATTCTCTAGATTTAGAAAAAATCGTTACACATGTATTGCTAGTGCTCTAATTAAGCGCAGATATAGAGTCACATATGGACTTTAACATCATCAGTTCTTGTACGAGAGATGGAACTAGTTCATGTTATTTCTTATGTATAAATGCATTTTTGATCGTGGTGGATAATTTGAAGCTTTGACAAATAGCTCCTCGAAGTTTAAAAAGTAATTAATCACTTTGTAGAAAAAAAAAAAAAATTAGATTTTGCCTCTATCAAAGTTTATAAAATTCATTAATAATTTAATATGATAAATGGAGGTGGCCAAACAACCCCATACTTTTGGAGTAGTTTGGCCACCCCTAAATGACAAATAAATAAATAAATTGAGAGGATACCATAGGGTAGTTTGGTCACCCCTTTTGACCACCCTCATTGGTGTTGATATAGCACATTAATAGATTTTGCAATATTTTTAACAAAAATTACTAATTTGTTGTTGTTTTTTTTTTTTTTTTGTCTATCTTAAAAAATAATTAATTACTATTTTGTCAAAACTTCAAATTACATGGACTAAAATACATTTCTTAATCTTGCATTGAAATAACTCTCCATGAGTAAATAGAAAGAGGTAGCATGATGTGATGTTTAGTCTAATCTTATTTCTTTGGGAGATAGCCAAGTGTGAGACTCACACGATTTTGGAAGGTTTACAATTTTTGGTTCACATTTTTTTTGTGGAGTGAAAACAAATGTGAAAGGTCTCTTGTCGCATGAAAAGATCATTCAAAAGGTCATGTTCGTCTCATTTATGAGATGCATGCAAACAAAACAAAAATCGTTAGGAAACAATATTTATATTCAAGACTTTTACTCTAATATAATGTTAAATTAATAAAAAAAGAATTATAAATTTAACTATTTAAATAATAATATAATTAACAACACATGAAGTATGATATTAGGATATGTCATAGGATCATTTTAGGGTTTAGTGCTAATGTACATATCATAAAATTCTAATTGCGGAAAGGAAAATGCTACATTTACTAAAATTTCTTTTCAAAAATTGGTTTTTAAGTGATGCATCACCATTTCATGAGCAAGCTCCATTAGAATATGCCATAGGATGCTAAAACAATGTGACAAACTTACAAATGAAAATATTTGGTACTAGATCATAAAGCAAGACTTGATATTACTTGAGAATTATCTTCCTTATAGGTTTCTCAAAAAGCTCTGTAAGTTTGCCTTCAATGGAGAAGAAGCTACACCCTTTCTTGAGCTTGCATGTCAATTCTTCTTCTCCGACAAGAACCGAATATCCATGGAGAAGAAAGTAAACCATTTCACTGATTTGCAGAGGATGTTTTATTGTCCCACAGACCTAAAACCTAATCCAAAACCAACCAAAAATATCAATGGTATACAGCCACAAAGTTGTTTGAAGCAGGATTGGAATTTGAAGCAGATTTGTCAAAGACATCCTTACTTGACATAGAATTCTCTAAAGATAAGTGCTTGGAAAGCTATCCGTGCTTCAATCTCTCATGGCTTTTCTCTTTCTTACCATGCTTCAAATCCTTTCCTTGCTCGGAGAGTTTGCAATGTATCTTCAAAGTCCCACAAGTTGTATGCCTAAACAAAGGGAATGATTCTAGTATGCGTGCTGCTCAATATTGAGCATTGGGTACGTCTTGGACTAATTATTTCTTCTAATATTAAAATGCCCCAAAAAAAGTAATCAAAACGATGGATATGAATGAAAATGGATGGAGGAGAGATTGATTTTGAGGGTAGGCTCTTGGGGATTGAGGTCCCCTGCAACGCTCGTGTCATACTCACCCAATTAGCTGGATTGAGGTCCCCACGTGTGACACGAGCCAGCAAAGGCGGCTAATGAATTTATTTATTTATTTTCTAATTGTTTTTAGGATAAGGCTGTGATTAATTCATTTGGTTTTTGAATTTTGGCAGTAAAGAGGTGTAAGCGAGAGGGAGAAAGCCCAAGTGTTGGCATCAAGAGGAAGAGTTCTGGTGCTCAAGCATTTCTTGCAAGCAAAATTTGCAGGTTTCTTTCTTCCTCCTTTCACTTTATTATGTTTAAGTGTTTAAAATTCTTTTACTAATCCAGTTGAGTCTGTTAATAGATTGATAGTAGGATTCATTGTTAAAAAATAATAAAATAAATTCAAGTACTATTCACAACGAATAATATAAATTTTAACTTCTTGTTTTAATATCTTAAGAAAATAATAATAACAAAAGTGTTAAAAGTATATAAAAAATATAAAGAGAAAAAGCAAGGAAGAAAAATACAGATTAAGGTAGTTCGGCCTATGGCTTACGTCCACACGTCAAAACCTTTCTTGGCTACATCTTTCATTCACTTCATTGAAATTGAACAATAAAATGACCTATTTATAATTGAATGAGGCCAAGAATACAATAAGTACATATTTAATATGTAATCTATAAGAATTAAAAGAGTTACATAATAAATATGTAACTTATGAGAATTATGGTTTTGACGTTTTCCCCCCTCCCCCTCCCCTCTCTCTGCTAAGGTTTCTTCTCTAGCAGAGAGTGCCGTCGGAGGGGGAGAACAAAGGTTCTTCCCCTCCGGCCCTCCTCCCCCCTCCCCTCTCATCGCCCTCTTTCTCTTACGAGCTAGCCTATTGACCTGATGCCCTAGCTCTTTGGGCGATTTTTTCATTTCCCTTCCTCTCCGCCCTTTCCCACTCCTTTGGTCCCGTTTTTTGCTTTTGGCTTTTCGATCGGCTGTTTTGTGCCCGATCTACTTTCCTTGCCAGACCCACGTCGTCGCTCGCCTCTCCGCAGGTCCTCTCCGGCTCCGTCCGGGTTCACCATTACTTGCCGCGGTTGTTTCCTCGCTTTCCAGCCATTTTCTCCTAGCAACCTTCCTCCCCAACGTGGTCTCCGTTCTAGTTTTCTTGTTTCTTTGTTTTCTCTTGTTTTTTCTCATTTTCTTGTTTTTTGTTAGAGTTCGTGTTTGTTTCTTTCTGTTTTTGCTTTTGTTGTTTCTTCTGATTGTTTAGGTACACTTTGTGGGTGATGATCTTGGGGTTTCACTCAAACTTCCCCCTCCATTTGAGTGTGTCGCCAATCTCCTCCTCTTGCCGTCCTCTTCTGGGCCTTTTCTCGCGCTCCCACCGCGATGAGCTTTCAACGCCCCCTCCCGTTTTCGGTGAGAGCGTGATTGGTTCTTCTTTCCGATTGCTATCACCCTCTTAGTGTGCTTTTTTGTTGTTTATTTTCCTATAATTTTGTCTGGCTTTCCTTGTGGTGTATTTTTTGTCTTGTTTTGTTTCCCTGTAATCGGCTTTGTTTTTTTGCTTATAATAATGCTCGGTCTTCTCTCTCGCTCAATTTGCCCGCTTGATGCCCTTCGGGTTTGCTGCTTTCGTCCAGACCTTTGGGTTGTGGATGTGAACGTTATCCTGGCTTTTGGGTCGAGGAGGATGAGTTTTGGCTTGGGGTTCTCTGTCCTTAGTGCCGAGGAATAAGAGTTACCTATGCATTGATTTGAGCCTGTTTGGCGTAGATCTACTATTTAATTTGAAA
>NC_081551.1:4746510-4746873 GCF_901000735.1 Corylus avellana | reverse complement strand
AAGTACATGAAGAAACCCAAATCTAGCAAACCTTGAAGAATCCAGAAAAAAAAAAAAAAAAAACTTACAAAAAAAGGTATGCAATACATTGGCTTCATCTTTATGTACTTCTTCCTTCTCAATTCTTCTTCTCATCGAGCTGGTTTTCTGGAGCTAAAAATCTTTTTAGGTTTGCGATACCTCACTCGTCTAAATAAGAAACAATTTAGTGTTATTTTACCAAGAAATCAAGAAAATGTTTTCTTTCTGTATTTTTTTTTTTTCTTGCTTATCAAAAGAAAGATATAAAGAAACTCAATTTCTAAATTCAAAATAAATAGTACCTTGAGTGGGACGATTGTAATGTTGCAACATTGAATTTTG
>NC_081551.1:4716462-4746410 GCF_901000735.1 Corylus avellana | reverse complement strand
GTTTTTGTAATATATGGTTGAATTAACATGATTTGTGCTTTTAAAGATGGTCCGTAATTAAAAGTTCCTTCAAGATGGCCTTTTGTTAGGTTTTATGTTGGCTCATTCATTGCCAAAACTAAAGTGGCTTTAAGTCTAGCTTTATTTGTTAAGTTTGGACTTGTTTGTTAGATACAAGTTAAATTTTTACTACAAATTAATCTCTTGTGAATATAAATTAATTGTATGTTTAATATTTTTGTGGTTGCTGATATGAATCTTATTAACGACGAAGGAAAATTGTAACTGCAATTATAAAAGGTTGTCGTTGATATATGATTTGAGGATGAATATAATTTATCAACAACAACTTTGACTAGTCGTGGCTGATATATATATTATCAATGTTGATAACTTATATATATAAACAACTATAGATAATCATTGCTAATAATTGGGATTTTTTTTTGCCAATTTTTTATTATTTTTTATATATAAATGTTTTGCACTTTTAACACCATACGAAATTTTAAGTACCACTCAACCATTTATATATATATATATATATATCAATTTCCATTTTTTGTTTGTGCCAAAAAATTTAACAGCTTGCCACGTCAAAACCATCTAGTTTGTACCAAGTGTCTTCCATGCCACGTTAGAATCACGTCAAAATACCGGGGCAAAGTACAAAGCCCAAGAACAGAGGAGGCCCAATACACGTGAAAGAGCACAAGCCCATACAAAGAAAGAACAACAATTAGAGGGGTTGGGAAAAGCAAGAAGAGCGAGCTAGCCTTCATAGCTCGAGCCTCGAGACTGACGACCGAGGGAGGCGGAGTACGATCCCTCAGGATGGAGGAGAAGAAAAGTGGCAGGTCCTTCAGCCACTGGTGGTGGGCTCTGGCCAGCGGTGCTCAGTTGGGTTGGGGCGTTTTGTCGTTTAGAAGAGGATGCGCCAGGGAATCATGCCTCATGCCCTTAAAAGCCTTCGCCGTTGCCTCCCTCTTCGTCAGCACTGGTGCCTCCGCCTCCGTATCCGTGCTATATGCCTTCAGCATATACAAGGTCCGCTTCTCTTTCTTCCTCTCTCTTTATCTCTACAAAATGGAAGCATTTTGTGTAAAAATTCAATATATAATTAAATGCTAATTGACAATAAAATTAGCAGCGGAATGAATAATTATATAAATACCTCTAGTCATGCTTTGCTCAAGCCAATTGAAGAGCAGCTTCACAGAAACAACAAATCTGGAAAACAAAAAATATTGAGTGGTTCTTCTGACCTATGCCTACCAGTGAGTGCCAATTGATGGAATACACATGCCTTATTTATAGGTAGGTCAGGGGACCCTCAATTAAAGCTGTTACCTTAATTATTCCTCCCATCAAGGAATAAAAATCAAATCAATACAGCTAATTGATTCCACAAAATAAAATCTTTAATGAAATCAAATACTTGTTCCACAAGAATTAAATCAGTGATTTAATTCAGAATATTTGATTGAAATCAAATACTTGTTCTACAAGAATTAAATCAGTAATTTAATTCAGAATATTTGATTTACACAATAGGCTTTAATTGGAATAAATTATTGAACACCGTAATTTTATAATTACAACAATATATGTGAAATAAGGGACATACTTTAAATGAAATTTCTTACATTCTCCCACTTGGCCCTTATGACGCATAAATTCTTTATGGTGTTCAATTCTATAATATGACCAATACTTTATTTATTCCAATCATTCATGGAATCCTCCCACTCACTCAAGGAATACTACATACGAATCATGGCGGTAAAGCTTTTATATGATAAGCTGTCCCTTCCATGTATCACGATGTGTAATACCTCCCTAAATGAGTACTTTATGGATAATGTACTTTATGAATGAACTTCCTATAAGTCATTCGGGTCCAACTTTAATTTTATCCCCACGGATAAGAATAATATATATATGCGCACAAAAAATCTTTATAACATAACCTTTATGTCTATAGACCAATTAAAGAGAAACTAAGCACAAATGAATTAATGAATCTCATATATTCCTCATGATTTTATACTTTCTTTTACCGGTAAACCTTTAGTCATGGGATCCGTAATCATTAATTCAACACTTATATGCTTAATAGACACTTATTGTCACTTAATGTTCTCTTTCATAGTGATACTTTATGTCGATATACATACTTCTGCTTCTACTCAATTTATTCTTAGAAAAATAACTGTAGTAGAATTAACTCAGAAGATCTTTATGGGTCTAACTATAAAATCGACAATTTTGAAACCTTAACAAAAATGTCTCAACCATAATGCCTGTGTAATTAATTCACAGCATGTAATGACTTTTGCTTTCATGGTAGATGTAGCAACTGTAGTTTGCTTACTGCATCTTCAGTACATATATACCGAAGTTGATTATCTACTATCTACAGATTTAGCAAAAATCAAACCTGAATAAACACCACCAAATGGTAAGTGTATCTGTAGTTCTTGGTTCATTGCATATTCCACAATACTATATTGACCCAATAGTCCAACTGCTATTTCAATGCCAGGTCTAATGTAGACCTGTGCATACACATGGAATATTTGCCTTTGTTCCAATACATTTTGGAACATTATCCCCCTTAATAATAAGTGCTACTGAAGATTCATAGTTCTTCATTCTGAATCTCCCCCAAAACTTTAGTGAGATGAACTTTATGTAGCAAACCTAAATTAATGCTTGCAAGCAAAATATTATCTATATACAGGACTAAAAGAAATGTAACTTTACTCCCACTGACCTTAAGGTATATTCAATGATTAACAAGGTTCTCAATAAACCCATGTGAAGTAATAACCTTGTAAAAATTTTGTATACCATTGATGAGAGACATATCTTAGTCCATTAATAGATATCCTTAATTTGCAAGCTTTCTGACTGTTATTAATAAAACCCCCTAAGTTGTCTTATGTACACCTCCTCCTTAAGATCCTTATTCAGGAAAATTGTTTTTTCACATCCTTTTGATATAGCTCTAAAACAAAATGAGCTACTCATACCATGATAATCAATGCCATCCTTTCGAGTAAGATCATTGGCTACAAGTCTAACTTTATATCGTTCAACATTACCCGGAAGCATACTTTTAGGTTTTATAAACCCATTTGCAGCCTATGGCTACAACTCCCTTTGGTAAGTCAACAAGATTGCAGACTTGAATTTTAGCCAAAGATTTCATCTCCTCCTTCATGGCATTGAAACACAATGTGAAGTTATCTCCACCCAAAAATATATGAAAACAAATTTTGGATCGTCCTTAGGTCCGACATAAAAATTAGACTCCTGGAAGTATACAACATAATCACTAGAGATTGTTGGTCGCCTTATTTTAGAAAATCTTTTTAATCCTACTTCATTTACTTTTGACAAAGTCTGAAGTAGGTTCATTCTGAACTTGTTCCTTATGAGTTGACTGTTTCTGAAACTGATTGTGCTTGAAGATAATCAATTTGATTTTTCTTAAGCACAATCAAACATCCTTCATGTGAAGGGGCTTCAATCAACTCTTGTGCTTCCTCTAATTTAATCCCTTAAGGATAAGCACTCCCACTAAGTTCAGCGTTCTCTAGAAATTTTTAATATTAGACTCAACAATTCTAGGACTAAATGAAGAACAGTAAAGCCTAAACCCCTTGGAGTTTACTGTATAACCTATAAAATTCTGCTAGTTGTCCTTGAAACTAATTACCTTAGGTGTGGATTATAAATCCTCACTATAGTAAGACAACTCCATATGTGTAAACAATTTGAACTTGGTTCCATTCATTTCTTAATTTAGGTGTCTTATGTACAACTCTGAATGGAATCGAGTTAAATGTATACACAGCGGTTTTCAAGGCTTCACTCCATTAGGAGAATAGAACATTACCTTTCATGTCCCCTTTTCGTGTACCTACCATAATACTATCTGCCTCTATCAGATCTTACGATCTTGATTTTCTTTTGTTTTCTTTCTCTACTTCTACCTTATAGGTACTGGAAGCATTAATGCCCAAACCTTATGATTTAGAAGATAGAAATACATAAACCTTATATGGTTATTACCGGAAGAGATAGGATATCTCTAACCATTGAGGCAAGAAGTATGGAAAAGGTTACACTTGTACATGATCTCAAGAATTTAAAAAATCCTTTTGTTGGCACCTTTATTGGTATAGTTGGTCTGCTTTTCCTTAATGCAATCCACATAAATACCAAAGGTAATAAATTTCAAGAGTCATAAAAAACTCTATCATTTATCGACCTTTTATTCTTTATAGAGATATATTCCAATCTCCAATGCCATAACATAGAGGATTTTCTCATTCATATGACTCTGCTTTATGTCAACATTTATATGCAAGGATTAATTTTTCAAAAAATTGGGATCTAAATCAATTTTAAATAGACCATTAATTTAATATTCCACCCAAATTTTTTTAACAATATTCAAATTTGATTTAACAAACTAAAATAGAAATTAAATTTCTAAAAGAATTGTGGAATATATAAAAACATTATTAAAGTCAAAATGACATAACTGAATTTTTAAAATTAATCTATGGATCCCAACAACCTCCAATTGTAAACAAGTATTATTTAGAAAACCCTACATTATGTTGACAACGTGGACCGCTAAACCAAATTCAATCCACATAGTCCTTAGGAGAGTCAATAAAAGAGATTCATGACACACTAGGTGTATGAGATTACCTTTATTTCAAATCATTTATGATACTTTATACAATCATTCTTTATATGTCCATAATTTTCCTTAGTGTGAGAGAAACAAGTATTTTAATTGCCATAACACTTTGTTGGCACCTTGTTTTCATTCATCAACTATTGGACATGATTGCCTATAAAGGTCTTTCCCTTAACATGAATAACTTTTTGGATTCTCATGTCTTAATCTCTCATCTTCTTGAACACACATGATCAGAAGTTCCTTAATTGATCAGTTATCCTTATGTGTGTCACAAGATATTTGAAAAAATATCATATTTAGATGAGAGAATAAAATTGACCATAATGACTCAAAAACTCAACCTTTAGGGACTTTATAATGAGCTGTTATGTCCTTTATTTCCATAATGTGCTCAAGCACATTTTGAGATTGTAAAAGGTTTTACTTTAAAGCTTTTCTATTAGGGTGCAGGCCAAAGCCTTATTGGAACTCACTAAATGTTCCTCAATGACCTTTCTTTGGCCCTAAAACACTAAGGAATAAAACTCTAATGCTTTCCTTGATATGAGATTTCATGAACGTTGAAACTTAAGCGATTTAAATCACTACAATCGTTGATGTTTAATAATCTCATGTGGCGTACTTGATTCCGTGGGAGAAGGTGATTCGTCCACATGAAACGCCAATTCAGTCTCCAAACACCCCCAAGTGAAAAACACATTTTTCTTTTCAGTCAGGAAAAATTACCACTAGGAATTATTGGAACGTAAAATACTAATAATTAAAGCAATAGGAATACATCCAGTAACCAAGAAAAAATTATATACTTTAATGCTATGAAATAACCTTATTTAAATTAACCAATGTTAATTTAATAGTAAATTTCAACCTACCTGTGGGCAAAAGTGCATCACGCATGAAATTTACTCTTTATTAATAAGACTAATAAATTTAGCATTAATAAATAAAATTTTCCGTACCTGTGGGCCTAAGAGAAATTTTATTTTCAATGTTAAATTTACTATCTTATTCTAATTAACTCATAAAAATAAAAACGTCCCTGTGGGGATTGGCAAATTAAATTTATGAATTAATTACAACACGGTGTTAATTTTCTTTATGAAGTTCATATATATAATCTTGATGCAATTATCATTATAAAATCGGGATGCTGTGGCTCTCCCAAAAATTATTATGACAATTATGACTTCATTAACATCGAATTTATTTAAATTAACCAATGCTAATTTAATAATAAATTTCAACCTACATGTGGGCAAAGGTTGCATCACGGATGAAATTTACTCTTTAATAGGACTAATAAATTTAATATTAATAAATAAAATTCTCCGTACCTGTGGGTCTAAGAGAAATTTTATTTTTAAAGTTAAATTTATTATCTTATTCTAATTAAAGCATAAAAATAATAACGTCCCTGTGAGGATTAGTAATTAAATTTATGAATTAATTACAACAGGATGTTAATTTCCCTTATGAAGTTCACATATATGATCTTGATGCAATTATCATTATAAAATTGGGATGCTGTGGCTCTCCCAAAATTATTATGATAATCACTATTTCATTAACATCCAATAACTGTATAGATGCCACAAATAAAGTTTCCAAGAATAAAAGACAAAACCATCATGTTAGTGGGTAAACAGTATTTTTCCAAAGTACAACCGGATAGTGTCCCAGATAAGTGAGGGGGTGCACAACGGCACACTTAAGTCCCAAGACTTACCTTGCCAGAGCTTTCCGATTGCAATTTTGGATAGTACCATAAACATTCACCAACACATGAGGCTTAGTTAATTATTCTCAAGTCCAGGACACTGACCTGGTTCCTATATGGGTTTGAAAACCCTACCCGGCATCTTTAAGTCCCAACCCGGGAACCCTAGCCCTTGCCCCGCCGCCGCCGCTTTAGCCTTCCTCATGCGTCGGCCACGCAGGGCCGCCGCTCAATGGCCAAACGGTCACGGTGATCGGCAAGGGGGCGGCGTTCCGTGCAGCACCACCGCCAAAAACAACGCTGCTGTCCCTCACGTGCATCCGAACGGTGATGGGCTGCCGACTTCATGCGTTAGTCAATCAGGACCGCCGCACAGCAGCCCCAGATGACACTGACCGGCGGGGATCAGTGGCCCCGTCCAAACCCACAGGCAGCCCGTGCAGGGCTGCCGTTGCTTTGAGTGACAGGCGGCCCGATGAGGGCTGCCGCTCCCTTTATTCGGCCAACGCCGCTGCAGGTGGGTAAAAAACGGTCCTTTATGCGACCAACGACGCTGCAGTGGGGAGCCGGCGAGCTCCGGTTCCGGTGGGCGGTGGGCAGCCTTTCTGGCTAGCTTGTCTCTCGGTTCCCAAGTTGTTTTGTTCCAAGATTCACAGAAACAAGAAGGAGGGCAATTTGGTCACAAAAGAAACAAATCACTAAGTGGTCATGGCTTTCATTCATTTTCGACAGAAACAAAACAAAAACAATATAAATCCGTGGGTGCCTTATGCTCCTCACCATATATTTTGTTTCAATAATCAATGAACAAAATTAAAATTTTATAGCAGACATATCTCAAAAATTAAACTGAGCAAATATGGCCTAGAGGAGGCTCTGATACCACATGTAAAAATTCAATATATAATTAAATGCTAATTGACAATAAAATTAGCAGCGGAATGAATAATTATATAAATACCTCTAGTCATGCTTTGCTCAAGCCAATTGAAGAGCAGCTTCACAGAAACAACAAATCTGGAAAACAAAAAATATTGAGTGGTTCTTCTGACCTATGCCTACCAGTGAGTGCCAATTGATGGAATACACATGCCTTATTTATAGGTAGGTCAGGGGACCCTCAATTAAAGCTGTTACCTTAATTATTCCTCCCATCAAAGAATAAAAATCAAATCAATACAGCTAATTGATTCCACAAAATAAAATCTTTAATGAAATCAAATACTTGTTCCACAAGAATTAAATCAGTGATTTAATTCAGAATATTTGATTGAAATTAAATACTTGTTCCACAAGAATTAAATCAGTAATTTAATTCAGAATATTTGATTTACACAATAGGCTTTAATTGGAATAAATTATTGAACACTGTAATTTTATAATTACAACAATATATGTGACATAAGGGACATACTTTAAATGGAATTTCTTACATTTTGGTCCAAGTAGAAAGTCAGGGGTGCCTCAATGGCTTAAATTTTTGTTTTTGAAGGACAAAGTATAACATTAACCTAAGTTTGCCTTGTGTTGTGTGCTTGATCAACCCAGAGGCATTGTTAAATATAGGAAATTTGATATTGGTAGGTTTTTGTGATTTTTTTAAAAAAATTTGTTAAGTATAAGAAAGAGAATAGTATAGAGCATCTGTCTTATAATAGAAACTCTAGAGGTTTTTTTTTTTTTTTTTTTTTTTGTTTTGTGTATAACCTAACTAAATTATAGTCGTTTTTTTGGATTTCATTATATCTTGAAAAAATATTTTTTATAACCCAATCCCAGTCTTTCATCGGAATTGGTGAAAACAAATAATTTCTTAAAAAAAAGGACTCAATAACGCATTTATGAGCCTTTTCTATTTTGCCTTTATATTTCTGCCTAACAGAAATTACTATGGAAAATTGGAAATTCTGAAAAGTACATGGCCGGGAGTTTCCCAATATGGAGCTTGTTATGCAACACCGGTATCTCATGTAGGTCTTTTCTTTTCTTTTTTAAAGAATAACAACAAATATGCATGTGAAAAGCTTACGCAATGACTTTTGAATCTATTAGACACTAAGTGCTTTTTTACCTTATAATTACCACTACAAAATAAGGCCAAAATAGTGACACTTCAAAGTTGACGTTAAGTTCAAAAAATGTCATTATTGATGTAGTGATGTTTGGCAAATGCACTTAAGCATTGTGACTGAATTTAAAATTGAAGACATTTGAACAGTGAAAATGTCACTACAATGCGACATTTAATCCTAAAAGTCATCTTTTGGAAAGCGACATGTGATGCTTGCATAGTTCAAACACCACTACTCTTTAATAAAATTTAAAAATAATAATTTTTACCTAAAAAAATATTTATAATACCAAGGAAAAAAAATTAAATAAAACAAAAAAGTCAAAATAATTTTTTTTAAATAAAACAATTTCAAATTAATTTATATATATATTATTTGTACAAAAATTATTAAATAATGTATATATATAATCTTAATTTCTTCACAAGAAAGCTCATGCGCCTAGAAGACTAGAATAAGAAAAATTCCTACGTGGAATCATTCTCAAACCGTGTTGATTTTTACAATTTGTTTGTCTCGTGTCCATTTTAGGTAAAAAGTCACACAATGACTTCTATAACTTTGTGTTTGCATTGAACCATGAGTACGTACATGTCCTAATTAGTTGTTGGGATATATATATAGAGAGAGCTCTGCTTTGACATAAGAGGATGTTATTTTGACATTGCAACAAATTTAAAACAACAAACGTAATGAAGTTTGCTCTCGGCCCTCCACTTGGCCCTAGCAACTCGCAAGGCTGATGCCTAATGGTTGGAGGGTACTGCTTTCTTGTTGTGTAAGCACATTTAATCCTAATCCTACAAATTTGTAGAAAAAAAGAAGAAGAGAGAAGCCGTTTAAGAGTTCCCTTAGAACTTCTAAATACATTGCCGTAAATATTGTATGATTTTGAACTCAATTTATTTTGGACGTATGATATATGTTAAACTCAACTTAAACATCTAAAAGAATAAAATACATAGGAAAAATCTTGGATTTGGATTAATTTGAGGCTCTCTCGTTTGCTTTAGGCTAATCTTTGTAACTTTTGACCATATTTCTTCCTAACTTGTTAGATTACAAACCTTCAGCTAAAAAAAAAAGATAACAAGTGAATGGTGTTAAAAATTTCCATATAACCTCCTCCTTGATAATTTAATCTATATATGGGTGCTTTTTCTTACTATGTAAATGAAAGAATTCTTTGACTAGGAAAAAATAAAACAAAACAAAAAGAAAGAAAGAAGTTATCACTTATTAGAAGAAAATGGATTGAGATCTTGTACAGCTTCAATATGGACCGTATATTTAAAATGAATGAACTTGAGTGTGATAGCACATAAGACAGAGAAAGAAAAAACGGATTGCTTGCAAACCAAACAGTGGTCATCAACCTCACCCTTTTGCCCACAGGGGCTAGTTCCGCCATCCCTTGGCTTGCAAGTCACCAATCCCTCTCTCTTATATATGTTGTGATCTAAAATGTTCATTTAAAGTGAACATTCTAAATTAAAACTATTGCACCACATGCAATACCCTATCCTCGCTTGATGAAGAACTTTACGAAAACAACTTTTAGTGTAAATCGTCATAACAGTTGTTGATGCTGCATTTTCGAAAGTATTTGCATTGGAGTGTGGTTCTTTGTTTATATGGCATTAATTGTTAATATGAGTGTAGTGTTTCTGGAAGGAGAGGATTTGATTATCTTCCAATGTAGATGTGATTCATGAATGGACTCGTGATGAAATTTATTTCCAACACAAACAATTAAAGAGAACTAATTTCTAATGAAGAAAATACATATATAAATGTCGTAACTATAAAAACAAAAAAGGAAAAATAAAAGCAAGAGTTGACTATAACATTGAATAAGTAAAAAACGGTTAAGAAGTTTAGAATCCGAGACTTGGTTCATCATTCATTTCTCATTTTTATCCCCCCCCCCCAAAAAAAAGTCAAGATTATTTCTTTACGTTAATAAACAACTTTCTTCACAAAAAAAATTTTCAAACTCATTTCACATTTATGTCATCTAGACATTTAAAAAAAAAAAAAAAAAAACCCAACTATTTTTCTCAAAATTAACACCAATATTCTTACTTTCTATATTACATAAATCATTTTTTATTATTATTCAAATAAAAAAATCACTACAAAATAATTTTATTTTATTATTATTATTATTATTATTTTTTACTTTTTCATACAAAACATTCTTAATTTTTTTTTCTCACATCGATAAAATATATTACAGTTCTCGTCCGTTTCATTTTTCAAGCCCTTTGCCAAACACATTATTTTTTTCGGAAAAAAAAAAAAAAAAAATCACTTTGTCACCCAAACGTTATAGACCAAACCCATGGTCTATGAACAATGGGAAAAATCTACTTCACCTCCCTGAAGTTTTAGGAGTTTTTCAATTTGAATCCCAAAGTTTAAAAATTGGCAATGTACTCCCTAATGTTTCAAAAATTTTCAATTTAAACCTTCCATTACCAATTTTCTTCAAATTGGATGGAAATCTCTAAAATTACATAATTACTCTCAGGCTTTTTTTTTTTAATTTTCATCCAATTTAACGAAAATTAATAACAGAAGGTTTAAATTGAAAGTTTTTAAAATATTATAGAAGTATATTACTCATTTTTAAATTTTAGAGTTCAAATTAAAAAACTCTTGAAATTACGTGAAAGTGAAGTCAATTTTCCCGATGAACAATCAATATAAGCCTTTGGATTATAAAAAAATCAATAAGCCTTCGGAAAGCAATAATTGCTACGTATGGCCTCGTGGCCTAACAAATTTTCTAGGCTGACCAAGGAGGAAATGACATACTAGCACTCTAGATATTTTCTCAGAATCCATGGGTAATTTAGTAATTCAACATTCACTATCATGCTGCTTAGCTTTCATCAACCGGTAGATTTTGCAGCTCGTTCAAAATATCATCGTTTTCGTTGTGGAGTCAAGACACAAGACACAAGGCACAATGCAGGAGAGCGCCCCTCGCTCCTGCCCTGCCACGTCATGACAGGGTTGATAAACTATGGGCCGGGCTCCCTTCATTATCTGGGCTTTTCAAAATTCCCGCCTAACCCAACTAAATGACCATGCGATCTGCATGATAGACTGCATCATACCACGCACCTCTGTGACTCGCGCTCCCAAATCTCCTATAAACCAAGTCCGGTAAATTCCCCCTTCCTTGGTTTCGCTTCAATCATTTCGCTCTCACTCCCATGGCGACCTCTCTGCGACTCGCAGTGGTCCTCGTGGCGGTCTCGTTCCTCGCATCGCTCGGCCTCTCTACCGCGACCACCACTAAAGGAATCGAGCAAAGCTTCACGCCTTCAACAACTTCAATTCCATCACCACCAGCAACCACACAGCTCTCTCCCATCTCGGCTTTCACGAGCTCGCCACCATCGCACCCTCTCTCCGAATCCACCACCTCCATGGCATGAACCGTTCCCTTGCGTTCTCCGACTTTGAGAACTGAGAAGCTTCCAGTGGAGACGACTATACTGACGCTCGAGCGAGGTCAGTCACTGGCGGTCACCACCGCCGGAGGAGGCTTGCTTGCCGAGCCGATAAGGATTAACTACGTGAGAATCAAGGCCGCTCTTGAAGTCACGCGCAACCTCAAGATCTGCCAGATTCATCCCGTCGCTTCTGCATACTATCAGATACTCGGCGGAGAAGGAGGACGAGGATCGCCTGGCCTCAGATCGGACGGTGAACAGAGTCTGTGATGCTCTGGAAGGGAAAAGAGGTTGCGCTGAGGTTACCATGCTTCAGTTCAAACCAACGGTGGAGATCGAGGACCACCATGGCCTATGATGGACTGTCTCAGTTCAGGACTTCTCGTTGTTTTCTTCTCAAGCCTCGAGGTAGGCCTGTGCTAACGTGTATGTATACTCATTTATCTTTTTTACAGCCTACTTTGAACGTCTATGATCTGATATAATAATCACGTCACTCTAAGTTATCCTTTTTCAACAGTTTTTTGGTACTTTTCTTAAGCTTTTCTGGCTTAATTGATGTAACTTGGATGCGTAGCCTCATCTTGATAAACTACATCGTTTTTATATCTTGTGTTAGCTAATTTCACTCCAGATTCTAAATTATGAGCTAAATCTATTTCATTCTTTGGCTTCGCGATCGAGCTAATCTCTTTCTAGGATAAATATTCTGTTATTTGCTGTTTTGATCTCAGTTGTAAGCTCTTACTATGCCAATTTTGTTTGCTAGCGCTTTGTGGAATCTTGTGTTATTTGCTGATTTGATCTCAGGTGTAAGCTCTGGTTTTCAAATTGACCGTCATTGACCACTTTTTGTAGTCTTTTATTTGGTCAGTTGTTTTGGATACCATATTATAATTTCATGCACGAAAAGAAAAGAAAAAGAAATACCGGTTTTCATTTAGGTTTCTTGTTTGAAATTAGGAACTTCATTAGTGAAAACTTTGGTTGGAAAATAGAAGTTACGCATACTGATCAATCTCGTTAGACTTTTTGATTAAAGATAAGTAATCTCATGCATCTATTCTACTAAACATTAAACAGAATAAAAGAAAGGGGAATATATATAATGGTCAATAGACTCTTTATTACATAAAACATCATCACATGCAAGCTGTACCCGACTACAAATTAAAAAAAGAAATAAAAGAATAAAAATCTTAGATCCAGAAAGAAAGAAAGAAAAGGGTCATATCCAAACCCTAAAACCCGTAATCTTCTTTGCTGGTACTTGCGTCTTCTACAGTCCACATGCTGCCACCACAACCCAGTTCTTTTTCCCTTCCTAGGCTACTACTTGCTCCCTCGTTGTCACTCATTTTGCTCCGGCCATGGCCATCAAGATCTCGTACCCTACTAACCACCACAAGAGCCAGACAAAGTTTTTGTCCATCGCCAACTCGGAAGGACCAAACTTGGATCACATCTTTTGCCTTGAGACCATTCGCTTTTGCGACAGCATTCCAGTGTGTCCTCAGCGCGTACATGGAGCTGCTTTTCCCCGAGTCTTTGCCCATGTTCCACTGCCTCAAAATTATTTTACTCACCTTATGCGAGGGCTCGTAGAATGGCACTTCCAATGAGATTTGTTGGTCAAGAAGATATCTCTCCCTCTCTTTCAAAAAACCCCTATTGATCTTCCCAAAGGGTATGGACAACCGACTATGGTCTGGCATTAGGTCAGTGTCGGTGAGGCGTTTTTGTATTACCATAAACAACTCTGATCCATTTACCCCCTTTATATGATTCTTGATTTCCTCCGGCATGTCCGGTGGTGGGTTTGGAAAGGGGGGCAAATCTAATTTCTGCCTCTTCTCCAATCTCATGCTGGCAGTAGGTTTTTTGTTATTATATTTAGAATTCTTTTGGTTTATCTTGAAATTGATTTCTCCCTCTCCGCTCCCATAGATTCTCTTCAAACCATTCTTTGGCCTTTGAGCTTGGAAATCAGAAACCATGATCTTTTCTTCATTAAACCCTTGTGTCCTTGGGCTGTCCATAGGCATAGTCATGGGTTTCTTTAGAACCTTTTCCTTGATTAATCTTTCCTTTGATTTTTCTTCTTCATACTGAATAGCAGCAACTTCTGCCACAGCAATTAAATAGTCCATGCGGCAACCACTTGAGATCTGCATACCCTTGAAATGTTTCATCTTCAAGTAACCCATATTCACTTCTTTCTTCTTCTCCGTCTATTACGGTGACCTAACAACGGAAAGGGCAAGATGAGAGAGAGAAAGAAAGGGCTCCAGTTGTCGTCGCTTTCCTTTCAAGGTTGTTAAAAAAAAGGGGTGATGAAGGGCTGTGAGGACAAAGGGTTGCTTAATGCTAACAAATAAGAAAGAGAGAAAAAAAAAAACGGGGGCTGTGAAGACAAAGGGTGATGAAGTCCCTATTTATAAGGAAGGAAGATTCATAAATGGAGAGAACTAACTAGAGTTAAGTAAAAGAAGAGAATTCCAAACCCTAAGAGGAAAAGGTTTTAGTAAAATATAATCCAAAAAATACAGGGTTTTTTTTTTAAATTTTATTTATTTTTTATTTTTTATTTTTCTTTTCTATTGTGGAGAGGGAATATAATCCAAAAAATACAGGCTTTCTTATTTTATTTTTCATCCTCCTTTTCTATTGTGGAGAGGGAATTTTCCCTTCGGCTTGAGTGGTCAATTACCAAGATATAAATTGCCCCTAAATGATCATTAAGTTTAAGTACTACTAGTTAATTAATCTAATATAATTGTTTGGCTATTGGTATAAAATTATTTTTTAACCCACTTAAAATTACTTCATTAGTTTCTATATATAAATAAGTGGAAACAACTAATTGGCTATTAGTCACTTTTATGGGTGTAAACCGAACCTACTAATTGTTACTAGAAAAATCATGGCAATAATATTGTTCAAGTTTTGTAAATTAATCTAATTAAGCGTGTTAGTGGCGATGAAGTGCAACTTGATGAAGAGCTTGGCACATGAAATTAGATGCAGTTATTGTTGTTAGAGGACCCAAGATACAGAGTTGGAATATATTGTTCCATTTCATCTCAAAAAGGAAACTCCCAGTGGTCACACCGTGCTTTTAAATGTGAAGCCCAAAACTTAACCCAGTGGACTAAAGCTTGAATTTATATATTTTTTTTAAAGCGAAAATACACTTTTAACTCCTTGAATTATCATCCCAAGGATAAAGAATAGAAATATGAGGTTCTTCTTTTTCTGTTTCTCTGATCTCTTGGTTTCTCAGAGAAGGGGTGTAATTTTTAATAATCTTAAGAGGTTTGAGAAATTAAAATATATAAACATATCAATTCCTTCACATGCATGATGCTGAAACTAAGTGGTACCATGAAACCATTTTACTGCTTTCAAGGATGTTAATCTACACAATATAGAGAGAGAATTGCAAAAGGCTGCCCAGCCAGAGCTGACGCCTTAAGGATCTAGATCCATTCAAACTATTTTCTGCTTGATAGTTGTAGTAGATTGAAAGATTCATTTTCCCTTTGGAGGGTTGAATAAGTGAAAGAGAGCAAATATACAGGGTTGCTTTTAGACTCAGATGTTAGAGATATGGTTGTTAGGGCAGTACAGGAACATTGCAAACGAAAAATACTTAGGTTTTGGAATGTGTTCACTTCAGCTATATCACAGGTAAATGATTTATTAGATGAATCCAGACTTTTTAGTAATTAGTAGTTTTGATGCTGTTATATATCTCTGAAGTTTTGTCTTCCTCCACTTGGTTTGACTACAGTTGAACTGATTCTCAATTCCAGTAAATATCCCCTCTTGTACTGTTTTTTACAACATTATTTAACTCCCTTGGAAGGGTCAAACCATTAAATCTGTCAGAGAAAAACAAGATCATTTTCAATATTCGAGTTGGTGAATTTTGTTATGCAGTGATTGTGATGTTTTCTAGGTAAAAAAGATGTATCATGCAAGTTTTCTAGTTTGTTACTGGCCATCCTGTTTTCAGGGTTCCATTTCCAGTGCAAGGGAGCCATGTGCATACCAAGTGCATGAGACCATAGCTTATCTTATTAGGATGAAGTGCTTATGTGTAGTACAGGGAAAAAAAAAAAATTGTACATTTTAAGTTGAGCTGAAACTTATTGCAATTTCAGGCAGCCTATGTTTAAAAAGGAGTTCAACAAAAGTTATGTGGGATTTATGAAGAATGGGGCAAGGTGGTTGGTGGAGAACACCGACATCAAACTTGTTGGTAAGAAATGCCAACGGTCAGTATCTTCTTTTTGTTAGGTGTTCCATTTATGAGTTGCCTTAATAAATGCATATGCTAATTCAACAGATAATGCAAAATGTAATCTTAACTTTTTATTTTTTATTTTTATTTTATTTTTTATTTTAAAAGTTACTTTAATATCACCTAATTAAGCACCTGGACAGTTCCATATTGTTAGATTACTACTAACTTAGACAAGTTGAATCTTTCGAGTGTCATTGTGGGTGGTAGTCTTTAGGCGATTTAATCTCTATATGCCGGTTAATTAATGAGTTGGCATTAATTATCAGTTTGTTGCCACGTTTTGACTTAGGGCTTGTTTGAGATTGCGTTTGAGAGGCTTAAAAGTGTTTTTAACACTCAAAAAGCCTGTTTAAAAAATAAAAATAAAAATAAAAAAAGTACGCATTTGATAAAAAAAATTAAAAGCGCTTTTAAGGTCCAAAAAGCCTAAAAATTGCCAAAAAAACACTTTTGACAAAAGTTTAAAAGTAAAGTTTTTACTCAAAAGTTTTTTTTTACCTAAAAGCTCTATTTATCAAACGCAATCTTAAACATGCTCTTAATTATTATAAGTAAAAGCTTAACACTTATATTGCCATCTTAATCAGATATATGGGATATATATGACATAATTAATGATAACCCAATTTTTTTTTTTTAAATGTTTCTTGTCAGCAGCAGAACTTCCTTGTAGACATAAAAGTCAAATGCGGACCTACATTAGCATTTTTGCTGGTGCTAGCTTTTGAAGGAGGAACAAGGAGAAACATACCAAGTTTGAGGTGTATGATTGTAATCGTCAAGGGAGAAAAGAGTATAAACTCTAATATGTTTTTTTCCTGTTGAACTTGTTTCACGGAAGGTTATTGTAAATGCGTTTGATTGTTCCGTGCCCAATACTCTGCGACAGTGAAATTTGTTCATATTGGAACTTATCATATCTAAAGAATATTGGTGTTTTTGATTGTAATCGTAAAGAATATTGTGACATTGTATGTATTTGATTATCTTTTGTGAATAGAATTTGTCTTCATTTCTAGTAGCTGCTGAAGCCCACAAAGACATAATTGATTAAAAAAAAAAAAAAACAAGGGCATTTACCATTAGTGATGACAATTTTGTCGCTGATGATATACCCATTAGCGACGTCGACAATGTCATTGTTGATATGTGTATCATTAGCAATAAAATTGTTGTTGCCGATGATGTGGTAATAGCGACAACAAGCCATCTCATGGGAGATTGGGAGATATTTTAGTGATCACTTTTAGCGTCTTCAGCAACGACAATTGTGAGTATTAATCAATGTCGTCGCTAATGAGTCTTTAACGATGGAGTATCAGCAACGACGGTTTTAATCGCTAAGTCATTAGCGACCACTTTAAGGTCTTTAGCAACGACTTTGAGTTGTTGCCAAATACCGTTTTTCTTGTAGTGTCCATTTTGCACTTACACCTCCAAACTTTAAAAAGTAACATTAAGGTCTCATATTATCACTTTTGCATTTTTTTTTTCTCCCCTTTCGGATGTTTTTATTTATTTATTTATTTTTAACTTTTTCAAATGGTTAATTTTTAATAATTTCATTGGTACTTTGAGGATAAAAATGTAATAGTGTTTAATTTGACATGCAATGGTAGTATGTGGGGTCTTGATGTCACTTTTTAATGTTTGAAAGCATAATTGCAAAATGTGTGATCAATTCGAAGGATTAAAGTATATTTTTCTCTTAAAAAAGAAAAATTATAGATGGCTAAAGCTTTGAATTTTATTGCCTGAATTTAACCCCCGGTCTGTCACTTGCCTCGACTTTTGACGAAGGATTTGGATCTCTTGCAAATTGTAAGAGAGTTCTTATAGAGCACATTTGTTTGAGTAGGCCTTGAACTGTCCTCCCACTGTCCTTAATGAATGGCCTTCCAATACAACTATGGAGAACAACATTTGCAAAGTACAGATTAAGGCCTAGATGACTTCCTCTTGGCTGGTGTATAACCGACCACTTTCATCTAAATTTTTTCCAATGTGATTATCCTTCCTCAATTTGTCAATCACCATGTTCCACACTCCATTCTCCATTCGTGGTTCAGTTTGCAGCTTGCTTCAAACTTAAAAGCCTCTTTTCTTCTAACTAATCGTGGCTGATGATCTGAACTCATTTGGAGCTAGTTAATTTGGTCATTTGCTATTTTATGTTCTGAAATGGCAAACTTAATTTATGGGTTTATTTCATATGATAATCTGATATATCTCTTCTTTGAACGTTGAGTTTTGTATAATGCAATTACTGCTCGGTTTAAAAAATTGTTGTGTCCAAATTTTAGAAAAAAGTTACCAAATATTTCTTGGTTATAAAGAATATTTTCCAATAAATCATTCCTTCTTGTTTCCGCTATGAAAAAACAAGGAAAAAAGAAGAAGAAGAAGCTCTGTGACCAAACAAATCCTCCAAAAACTGTCATCGAATCCCAAACAATTAGATAAGAAAGAGTAATATCTCAAGAAGAAAACAAAAACAAAAACAAAAGAATGAGACTATATTGTTGAATGAATGATTACAGAGCAAAAAAAAAAAAATAATTAAATAAATAACAGTCCATCCATGGCTGTCTAATTTGATACTCTGTATGTGGTAAACCAATACCTATTGATTTCACTGAAAAGATGATCTTAATTATCTATGGATTCCCCAATCCTTTGGACTCACCGCAGCCCATAATAGAAGAAGGCAAATTTCCCACCTTTTCAATCCCTTCTTCAAACACCACCCCCATACCCATGTGGAAGTGAGATTCTATATGGCAATGGAAAAGCCACACACCTGGATTATCTGCCTTAAACCTCAAAGCAGTCCAACCATAGGGATGAACAGGAACTGTGTTCTTCATTATTGGATTCACCAAGTTGTATTTCTTTGGATCCTCATTAATGTCAAACTTGCCAGTTCCGTAGCCTAGGACCCAAAAATCGTGCCCATGGAGATGCCATGGATGTGTCTCACTGGTCGTACCACCCATGGATACTGCATTTTGTAGTATAATATCCACTGTCGTGTTAAACTCTAGCCGGTAAATGCCATTGCTCAAAGAGGCATTCGTGTTCGCAGGGACGTCGTAAATGTTATACTTCTCAAAGTCGTACCCGGTGGGCGGTGGGGACTGATTGTAGACATGGCGTAGGTTGTACTTTTCTGCAACAAGGTAAGGCGTGTGGGGGAGGGTGAAAGAGACGTTATTCACGGCCCAGCGCGTATAACCATTGACGCGATTTTGTGTGTTGAGAAACACGATGACTCTGTCCGGGGTTGCCGGAGGGGTGGATGTGAAACCTTGGCGAGCCTTAATGGCTTGACTTTGAGCCAATCGGGCTGTAGGGTCATTCCACATGGGGCCGGCCGGTGGAGCTGTTGGAGGAGATCGCCTTGGATGGTTTGGATAGTAATTGAGAATGGCTAAACCATCTGTTGTATTGGGTTCTCGGCTAACCACATTTGTCGTCATCCAATAATTTCTTGAAGGGTCTTGATCGGCTTTTATAAGAACAGAGTATGTCTCTCCAGAGTATATGAATAGGTTGTCCACCACAAATGGCTCCACATAGTGCCCATCTGCCTCAACCACAGTCATATTATGACCCTGCTTCAAAAGAAAACCACAAACATACCATTAATGGATTGCAAAACTACATTCATGTCGCACTAAAAACACCATTCATGTTTTTAATCCAAAAAACTTTGAAGTACGGCAATGGTGGTCGCCAAAGTTACCTCTATTTGAAAACTGAGGGCTGACAGAGCAGTCAAGCTTGCGACTCTTAGTCGATACGTTTTTCCAGGGATTACAGTCATTACATAAGGAGAGCATTCTGGATTTGATGCATTACAAACCCCGGGTCCAGATGGTGTACTAGAGCAGTTAAATTTTCCTCTTCCTTGAATAAGAAGCGACTGAAAATTGATAAAAGCAATACCCATTAGAGAAAGCAAGAGAAATATATGCATATATCAGCAATAGTAATTCAATTTAGTGCTTTTTACCTGAGGCTCCCCAACCCAGACAAAAGGAATGGAGGACAATCCAGTGGCTTGTTCATAAGTGCTTTTGTGGTACCAATCGTTGAGGATGATGCTCCGATCATAATCATATGCAAACGGTTCTGTCTCTCCATCGGGAAGTGATACACGGATTGACCCATATAGCCCTGCTTCTCTTTGCATTCCATAGTGAGCGTGGTACAGGTAAGTTCCAGGCTGCCCATAACCAAAACATAGATTGAGATACAATGACAGAAACTGTGACATTCTAAGGAACAAACAAAAATGGAAAAACAGAGCCAATTGCAGGGGCTCTAACACCTACCCTATCAACTTTAAACTCGTATTGGAAGGTATCCCCAGGCAATATTGGACATTGGGTCACCCCCTCTGTTCCATCCATCCCAGGGGTTCCAATCTGCAGCAAATCAAGCAAAAGAATGTGCGTTAAAGTAAGGAATGATACAAGATCGAATACATGGATATGATTATATGAATCTGGTTCAAGAAGGAAAATGGGAATTGTGCAGTATTTACCTGTCGGATTCCATGCCAATGGATTGCAAGGTTCTCTAGCATAAGGCTGTTCTTCACCTCAACAATGATGGTGTCGCCTTGCTGGGCCAAGATTGTGGGTCCTGGACTTCTGCCATTGATAGTGATAGCAAGCTTCTCATAGCAATCGGGGGACTTGTACTCATACTTCACCTCCCATTTGTAATGCCGAATTCTGGCCTCAGCTGTTTGAACATACATCAAAGAGGTGAAGAGACACAAAGCCAGTAGCTTCAACATAATTCTTCTGTATTGCAATATTTCAACCATTTCTTGATTGCTTAATCAAGTGGGAGCTCAGGAAAAGCCTCGAGTTGTAAGCTTAAACGGGTATTCACTTTCCAGCCTCCGTCGATTGTCTTTTTTGTAATGGTGTCTCTTGTTGTCAATCCATATATATGGTGTCTTAAGTATTCGTCAAATACAGCGGGCGGGACCATGCAAACATTGGAAACTTCATTTTTTGACTTGACCAAAGCCTGCATAAGACAGTCTGAAATGTTGATTGCTAGGTCTTCTTATGCTAGACGAGGTCAATATTATTTTCTCCAAAAACAAAAAAATATTAGCTTTTATTTCTCTTATCTAATTTTTAAAAAATAATATCTATTGAAAACCACTAGAACACTGCATTTCTCGTCTGAAATTGTTTTATATATATAAACAATTTAAGACTTTGTCGAATATATGTTAAAACTGTTAAATTGACTCTATAAATAGTCTACTGTAGGCTAGTTTAAAACAAGAAAAATTTTCTCTTCGTTTGTCTACTGTAGGCTAGAATAAAATTCTGGACGTGTTTTGGTTTCATTTTGTTTTGTGCAAAATATAACAAAACTACGGTCCATTTTTTAGGTTCCATTATATTCTGAAGAAGTATTTGTTGTAACTCAGTGCATACTTTTGTTAATAATAATAAAAAATAAAAAATAAAATCAGTGCATAATTCCTCTTAAATTATTAATTATTCCTAATTTAACATGATATCAAAGCTAAAAGTCTTGAGTTTAAACCTTGACTCCGTCAATTTACCTAATTTAACTTAAATATTTCACGTGTTGGACATCACCCATTAAAAGGGAGTTTGAGTCCACATGTGAAGAGAAGTGTTAAAATAATAATTAAATTTACTTCTTCTTATCAGCTTAAACTTTTAAGATAACTGATAATTTAACACTTCTATTGAAATTGGTGAGAACAAATAATTTTTTTAAAAAAATAAAAACAACTCAATAACACATTTATGAGCTTTTTCTTTTCTGTCTTCAGATTTCTTCACTAACAGAAATTACTATGGAAATTCTGAGAAGTACCATGGGAGTTTCCCATGGAGCTTGTTGACAAGCTTACGCAACACCGGGTATCTGATGTGACCTGATCCATGTGGGTCATTCTTTTTCTTTTTAACAATAACTAAGAAATATATGAATTGGAAAAGCTTATGCAATGAGTAATTGACTTTTCTTTTTTTCTTTTTTTGAATTTCCTAGTTTCCTTGTAATTATTATCTTCATTTCTTTCCAAGAAAGCTCATGCCAGTTATGCGCCTAGAATACTTAGAATAAGAAAAATTCCTAAAGTGGAATCATTCTCAAACCGTGTTGATTTTTATACTCTTTCGCTGGAGGAACCAGGTAAGGAAACATATTTCAACATTTATCTCTTTATCATAGAAAAATAGTTGGTCTTAATATATATATATATATATATATATATATATATATATCTTATAAATTAAGCATTAAATTTGTAGATTTATGTGGACCTTACAAATCTAATAATTGATATATTTAGCATGTGTTTGATGGTTGGGATAGATATCTGCTTTGACATAAGAGATCTGCTCACGGCCCTCCACTTGGCCCCACCATGGTTGATGCCCAATGGTTGGAGCCTGGAGGGTACTGCTATCTTGTTGTGTACTGTGAGTGATTGCGATTGTGATAAACAGAAATTCAGCGATACATAACTTAACATATTTAAAATCAACCTTTAACATACTTAAGTAATAGTTAGAGCATACTTTAACTCTAATTAAAGAACGAGGTTTTACGGGTGAGGTTGTAGATGTCAGGATTGTGGCGTGTCGGCGGAGACCCAGATTTGTTCTCTATGGCAGGCATTTAGGCAAACCACCAAGTGGAAAAGAGACGGTAGCTAAAAGTGGAGGCCAAAGGTGAAATTGCAAGGAGCTTGGTGGTGTAGAGGTAAGGGAAGGAGGATAAAATCAACTTAAACATCTAAAAGGATAAAATACATAGGAAAAATCTTGGATTTAGATTAATTTGATTCTCTCTCGTTTGCTTTAGGCTAATTTGACATTGATTTCAAATGACAATACCCTCAATCTTTGTAACTTTTAACCATATGTCTTCATAACTTGTTAGATTACAAGCCTTCAAAAAAAAAAAAAAAAAAGTGAGTGGCATTAAAAATTTCCATATAACCTCCTACTAGATAATTTAATCTATCAGTGTTTTTTCTTGCTAGATAAATGAAAGAAATCTTTGACTAAAAAAAAAAAAGTTATCACTTATTAGAAGAAAATGGATTGAGATCCTGTGTAGCTCCAATAAGGACTTTACATTTAAAATGAATAAACTAGATTGTGATAGAACATATGAGAGAGACAAAGGGGAACAGATTGCTTGCAAATCAAACAGTGGTCGTTGGCTCCACCTCTTTGCCCACCGGGGCTAGTTCAACCATCTCTTGACTTGCAAGCCACCATTCACTCTCTCTTATAGTTATATGTCTAGTTGTAATCTAGAATGTTCATTTAAAACGAACATTCCAAATTAAAATTGTTGCACCACATGCAATACCCTATCCTCGTTTGATGAAAACCTTTAGAAGAGCAACTTTTAGTCTAAATCATCGTAACAGTCTGATGCCACATTTTTGAAAGTATTCTCAAATGAACTTTCTCTATGTATATCGCGTTAATTGTTAAATGAATGTAATGTTTTCTTAAGGAGAGGATTTTGATTTACTTTCCTCTATTATCTTCCATACATCCTTTCTGCTTCCGCACTTTATATTTCAACATGGTATCAAAGCTATTTCAACATCTAAGAACAAAAACAAAAAGAAAAAATAAAGGCAAGAGCTGATTATAATATTGAATAAGTTAAAAAAGGGTAGGAAGTTACGATTCCAGGGCTTGGTTGATCATTCATTTCTCCTTTCAATAAAAAAAATAAATTAAAAAAAAAAAAAAAAAAAAAAAAAAAAAAAGAGTCAGAGTCATTTCTTTACATTAACAAATAACTTTGTTTAGTTTCATTTGCAAAATAAATTTCAAACTCATTTCACATTTATGTTACATCAATACATTTTTTCAATCAAAGCAAAAAACCTCTCATAGAAAGAGAAATATTTAGTTTCAATATTTTATTCATCTCTTGTCCATTTTCATACAAGAGATGTATAAATCCACTATTAAATATGTGAAACCATCCGTAGGCTTCACAATTTCAACATAAATTTACAAGGCAATTCATCCAACTTTTTCATTTTTTCAACATTTTCTTATTTTTTTTAGATTACATTAATCACTTTTTATAACTATTTAAATAAAAATAAAAAATCACTACAAAACAAATCTTTTTTCAATGTTTCATACCAAACATTCTTACTTTTTCATTTTTTCAAAAAAAAAAAAAAAAAAGCATTCTTACTTTTTTTTACATCAATCAATCTTTGTTCCAGTATCAAACCAAAACCAAAACGAAATTGTTTACCAAACAAACCCAAAAAAGTTTGCCAATCACCCTCGTACAAGAAAAGGTAAGGTCGAGCCTTGGCTTGGCTCCCAATAAAATAAAATAATAATTAAAGAAACAAGTGTACATTGATTCACTAAAAAGGTTATCTTAATTATCTATGGCTTCCCCAATCCTTTGGACTCACCGCAGCCCATAATAAAAGAAGCTAAGGCAAATTTCCTACCTTCTCAATCCCTTCTTCAAAAACCACTCCCATGCCCATGTGGAAGTGAGACTCTATATGGCAAAGGAAAGCCACACACCCGGATTATCTGCCTTAAACCTCAAAGCAGTCCAACCATAGGGATGAACAGGAACTGTGTTCTTCATTATTGGATTCACCAAGTTGTATTTCTTTGGATCCTCATTAATGTCAAACTTGCCAGTTCCGTAGCCTAGGACCCAAAAATCGTGCCCGTGGAGATGCCATGGATGTGTCTCGCTGGTGTTATTACTCATGGAGTTTGCATTTTGCAGTATAACATTCAGGGGGTGTTTGGCAAATGGGATGGCCTAAACACTATAGTTGATGTAGATTGATGTAAAAAAAAAGTAAGAATGTTTGGTATAAAAAAAATGAAAAAGTGGTATGGAAAAGTGAAAAAGTTTTGTTTTGTAGTGATTTTTTTATTTGAATAATAATAAAAAGTGAATGATTTGATATTAAAAGTGAAAAAGTTAAAATGTTTTGATGTTGATTTTTTTTGAGAAATGGTGATGAACAGTGTTTGGGCCAACCCTATCCCCATTACCAAACAAAACCCCAATGTCGAGTTGACCTGTAGCCAGTAAATGCCATTGCTCGAAGTGGCATTCTTGTTGTTAGCGACACTATAAATGTCATAGTTCTGAAAGTCGTACCCAGTAGGTGGCGAGGACTGATTGACGACATGGCGTAGGTTGCACTTTTCTGAAACAAGGTAAGGCGTGTGGGGGAGGGTGAAAGAGACGTTATTCACGGCCTAGCGTGTATAACCATTGACGCGATTTTGTGTGTTGAGAAACAGGATGATTCTGTCCGGGGTTGCCGGAGGGGTGGATATGAAACCGTGGCGAGCCTTAATGGCTTGACTTTGACCCAATCGGGGTGCAGTGTCATTGCGAATGGGGCCAGCTGGTGGAGTTGTTGGAGGGGATCGCCTTGGATGGTTTGGATAGTAATTGAGAATGGCTAAACCGGCTGTGGTATTAGGAAGTCGGCCAACCACGTTTGTTGTCATCCAATAATTTCTTGAAGGGTCTTGATCGGCTTTTATAAGAATAGAGTATGTTTCTCCAGAGTATATGAATAAGTTTTTCACCACAAATGGCTCCGCTTGATCCTCATCCCAAGTCTACTTTTGAGACTACCAATTGTGTGGCATCATTTTCTGATTGATCGATATCACACTTTTTTAAAAAAAAACTAATTATGTTTTATTGTTTTTATGTTCATAATTTAGGGTTTGGGTTTTTTTTTTTGGTTTCACCATGCAAATTAATAAGTATGGATGATTTTGAGTGCTTATTAGTTCCTTTGTTTACATTAATTTTTGTTTTCCTATATATGTAGAAGAAAGGTGCTACTAATTTCTCAAAATTAACAGTGAATTAAATGTGAGTATTCGTACTTATGTTTGAACTGCCAATTCAATTGGTGTGTCCTATGGAGCTCATTCTATAGAGATTTTTTTTTTCTCCAATTAATATGGAAAAAAGGGTTACAAGGAAACAAAATCTATAGAGTTCCTTAAATTAATGCAAAAGAATAGAACTTATACATCAAAAAACTAATAAAATTTCAAACAAAATTTTATTCATATTCAACTCTAAGCATCCACGTTGAGATCTTAGGCAATACATTTTTATTTCCTTAAAGGCCAGGGGTTGGGTTAGGAATAACCCAAATTGGTGCCGGTGATACCAACAAAGAATCACTTGCTACATATCCTGGTATTGACCTTCATTGTAGGCATCTGAATAGTAAATACAATTCTTTCTCCAACCATTAGGAAGATTTTGAGACGAGATAGATAATGAGTTATTCTTTCCAATAAAGAAAGCATCATCTCTCCTATGCTTGTTACCTTAATCCATTTCAACCGTCTTTGATCTAGCTTGTAAACGACCCATCATCAACTATTGGTTTCCATTTAAATCGTATACTAGCGAACGCAAATTCACCAGATGTCATTCGCACCAAATAGCAGTCATTTGGGACACAATGTGAAGGGGGCGGAGCAATTCTCGTCATCTTTGGCAGCGAAGTAGCGTCACCAATCCAAACTTCTTTAGTATGACTTAAAACGTAGAATTTTCCTTCATAAGACATGACATCTTCAGCAAATCGTGGAACCATTAACTTACTCCATTTCTTATCCCCACTTCTGCGAAAAGCAAATTCTCAAAGCTCACCGTAGATGGCCATGGCTGTGAATTCGTTAGAATTAGCAAGATTTGACGACAACACAACCTTATGGACGAAAATTTCTTGAAAGAAAGCCAAATCCTGTGAATGTGTTTTCTTAGAACTATATCTTCTTTTTGCACAAATCAAATATTCTTCATTCGGCATGTTAGAATCAAATATCACGACATCTGGAAAGGTGTCTAGAGGTGGCAGCTGAATTTGAATCCTAGTAAACGGATTAATTAGACACAACTTGGGATACCCATCAACAGCTAGTATCCAACCATACGATGATCCTCGCAACAACATTCCCTTTACTTCTGGAATGTCAAGATTATACATCTTATTTTCTAATGGGTTAAGGAAACTGAAACGTGATGTGGGAGCATAAGCCATGGTACTTGACTGAGTTGGTGGTTTGGCATCTTTGGCAGCATGGATTTCAATGACTTACAAGTTGACTGCAATCGGACGTAGTCAGCATAGTTTGTCAATCTCTTTCCAATCTCATTTATCAAATCCTGTGGAAGCTCTGCCAATTGCCCTTCAAGTTGACTTTCTTCTTCTGCATTATTTATGAAAAAGGATCAAAAGTTATGAATGTTATTAGTCGTTCCCTGGCCTAAATTCTTAAATTAAGTAATGAAATAAAGCAATAAAAAATATGAAAGTATTTGAAGTTATAATCTCTATGATTCATTAAAAAAAAAAAAAAAAAAACTGATGATAAAAATAAATAAATTAAAAAACTAATGGGTATGAGAAAACCACCATATATACTAATTAATTTCACATTCAAGCATGATAACAGTACATAATTAATCGAGAATTTAGAAATAAAATAAATGAATTCCAATAATTAGAAATTAAGACGTCACACCTTTGGCTTTTTCGAGATTTCGTTGGAGAAGAGAGTCGTCAGTAACAAAAACACGTTTCAACTCCATTAATGCAGAAAAAGAAACAACCGTGGGTGTTTTTTTTTTTTTTTTAACAAAGACACGATCGAAGAAGTAAGTCTGAACTTAAGGAATACAAGAAAATAGACAAGGAAAAGAGAAAGTAATGAAGGTGAGGAGGGTGCATAGCGTTTATATATATAAAGGGGTGCAGAACAGTAGAAGTTGTGTTCGGATAGGAATCCTGTCCAATATAGAATTCAATTTCCACTAATTTTTGTTGATAATTTCACCCGGCCCCAGGTTTCCTTCTTACTTAGTTTTAAAGGAACACTTTTGGATAAGTCATCCGCTCCTATATATTCAAACTTCCCCAGCGATAAAATAGATATAATTTGATCTCTATTTTATATATATATATATATATATATATATATATAAATTTTGTATTAGGCAGATGTTTTAGTTTCTCTTCATGTAATTAGTTAACCATCATATCGATACAAAAATGTTGCATTTTAATGACTGACTAGTATTGTAGTGACCTTTTTAGGCCAAAAAACGTCACTAATGTTGTAGTAACGTGTAAATAGCAACATGGCTGACACATTAAAAAAGCAGTCGTCTATGCCGGGAATTAGTGACATGGGGATTTGATCACATGTCACTAATTGGTGATGTGTGAAATTTGACATGTCATCCTCCTAAAGGCGACGTGTCAATCTTGGCCCGTCACCAAATGGTGATGTGTTTTGAATTGGCACGTCACCTTTTTTTTTTTGGGTGACGTGCCTATATTGACATGTCACCAACTGGTGACCTGCCAAGCTTGATGACGTGCCAATTTAAAACACGTCGCTAAATTGTGTAATTTCAAAAAAATAAAAATAAAAATTCCTCCCCATATTTACTTTTGGAATTTTTGAAGACGTTTTACCCAAATTTTGGAATAGTACCACCTAATATATGAGTGATCAACCAATGTATATATCCATCAATTACATTAACAATCCATGTATATATCCATCAATTGCAACTATCCATGTATTTATTTTTATTTTCTTTTGTAGGAATGAGAAATGAATGATCAACCAAGCCCCGGATTCTTAACTTCCTACTCTTTTTTACTTATTCAATATTATAGACAACTCTTGCTTTTATTTTTCCTTCTTGTTTTTATACTTAAGACATTTACCAATGTATTTTCTTCATTAGATATTAGTTCTTCTGTAATTGTTTTTTTTGGAAATAAATTTCATCATGAGTCCCATTCAATTGCATCTACATAGAAGATAATCTGAATTCTCTCCTTACAGAAACACTACACTCATATTAACAATTAATGCCATACATACATTACGGGGAATCACACTCAAATACGAATACTTTAAAAAATGCGGCATCAACAGCTGTTATGATGATTTACACTAAAAGTTGCTCTTCTAAAGGTTTCATCAAACGAAGATAAGAGTATTTCATGTGGTGCAATAGTTTTAATTTGGAACTTTCACTTTAAATGAACATTCTAAATTACGACAACACATCAATTTATAAATCACGAGTTGGGGTATAACAACAATTTATGCTCTGCTCATTAATTTAATTTAACGGTATTTCATGTCAAGGCCTATCAATGTTTGCCATGTGTAACCAGCAACAAGCCGCGTCAGCATTTAACACAAGACAAAAAGAAGCAAAAGGTAAGCCCAAAAACCGCAAATAATTAGGTCCCGTTTGGTTTGCAGAATAGACCCTTGGATTGGACTAGCTAACACTAAGTATAGCTAGTTCATTGTTTGGTAACACTCTATTCCTGAGAATAGTCTATTCCCATGGGACTACTAATCTCATACACACAGGGTTAGTTAAGCCACTAAAAAATGAGTGACTTAGCTAATCATTTCCTGTGAGATTAAATTAATTAAGTAAATTGCCATAAAAAACTCCACTTGTGGGATTAAATTTCGTTCTCTCTCTCTGATTCTTCTATCTCTCTCTCTCTCTCTCTCTCTCTCTATTTATATATATATATATATAT
>NC_081551.1:4706388-4716401 GCF_901000735.1 Corylus avellana | reverse complement strand
TCTACAAGGTTTTTATAAAATACAAATATATAATCTATTTTTTTATTTCTTTTTATTCTCTGTACATTCTCTAACTATATTTTTTTTATTTCAAGATTGAGTTTGATTCTGTTTTCTCCGGCCACATACCTGACATAATTAAAAACAAAAAAAAAAAGAAAAAGAAATTATAATAAAGTTGTTTATGTTTAAAAAAAAGAAAAAAAATAAAAGTCCTTAATAATATAAATTGTATTTGTATTATAAGGGTATTTTAGAAAATTTGATCACAATATGATTCCATTCACCAACATATTACATTGTATCAAACGAAGGAATATGATTAGCTAGTCTATTCTCGCGTTACAACCAAACAAAAAAATAGGAATAGCTAATCTATTCCACTTTTCTATTCTCAGTAGTAGGTTAGTAGCTAATCCTTTTCCAATGGATTAGACATTTCACGAACTAAATGAGGCCTTACTACAAGACCGACTGTTGACGACCCTGTCTAGCTACAAAAGTCCAAGAAGGGAATTGTAGGTTGGGCTCTCCTTGTAAATGCTATAGAGTGAGCACAAAGTTTAGTTGCCGGATATTATTGGTTCTTTAGGCTATATTCGACTATTTTGATGGGTTGTAAAGTAGTCGTCATCTATGGGCCTAATAAGAGGCTTGGGAAGTCTTTTCAAAAAGAGTTCTCTCGAAAGTCCAAGAGCCAAAGCCACCTATTGGGAGGAGACGAACCCAAAAAACAGAAGATTTTTTTTTTAAGGGGAAAAATATCATTCATTTGATTCATTTTTGATCCGTCTTGTACCAATCATTTAAAAATTGGCCATATTAGTACTTGTCAATGACCACGTTAGCAATCGAGCTACTTCTTATTCAAATCCACCAATACCTTAATAATATCACTTCTAAGTTTTTACATCAATTTTATATTGATCACATAACATAATTTAAGTGATATTTATTTTTTTAAGTGATTGATATGAAAAGACACTTAAACATACGCTAGATCAGTTAGTGTGAAAAAAAAAAAAAAAAAAAGTTTTTATAGAAATTTGCCACAGCTACTAAGAAAGTGCAGCAGTGAACTGCAAGCCCTCCCCAATAGAAGAGTGGCCAAGAGCCACCCCAACAGCAGGTGTAGTGCACAGCCACCTCTCCAATTTTTTTTTTTGTTTTTTTTTTTTTGGTCATTTGTTAAGTTGAGACAGTATTTATGTACACACAACTATTTTATTAGGTTAGATGTGTTCTTAAGCCAATGTGTCATAGTTTTTATTAGGGGTGAAAAAGCGGTTGCTATTAACCGCTTTACTAACCGCACTAATTAACCGTTAACTATTAGGCGATTAGCGGTTAGTGGTGTTTTTAAAACTGCTAATCGCTTTTTTTAATAATAATAATAATAATACAAAACGTAACTACATTAATAATGACATTTTTTAACTTAAAAGGTCACCTTCCAAGTGTTACTATTTTGGCCTTATTTTGTAGCGATAATTACAAGGGAAAAAAACGCACTTAATGTCGTTGTTAATAGATTCAAAAGTCATTGCGTAAGCTTTCCAAATATATATTTTTTTGTTTAAAAAAGAAAAGAAAAGATCCATATGGATCAGGTCACATGAGATACCGGTGTTGTATAAGCTTGTCAACAAGCTGCATATTCGGAAACTCCCGGCCATGTACTTTTCAGAATTTCCAATTTTCCATAGTAATTTTTGTTACTGAAGAAAACTAAAGGCAAAAAAGAAAAAGCTCAAAAATGCGTTATTGAGTCCTCTTTTTTAAGAAACTATTTATTTTCACTAAGTCCGACAAAAGACTAGGACTGAGTTATGTTGGGTCATAGATCAAACCATTAAATACCCGGTAATCCTCGGCTCCAGCTTAATCATGGAAAGGCCTAGGCTCAGTAAGGATTCGAGCAAACAAGTCCGAGACTTACATATCCGAGACCCATGGGATCTGAGACCTTCCAGCCGAGACCCTTGAGCCGAGATCGTGAAGTCTGAGACTAACTCAGGACACATAGGTCTCAGCTACAAGGATAACTCGGGTATCTTAAAAGATACAGCCGTTAACAGATAGTGATCTTGTTTATTCAAAAGCTGCCATATCTATTTAAAATGCAAATCAAATATATTATCCAACAATCATTTACAAATGTTTAAATCAAGTGATACATGCAATGACCAAATCCTATGATCTTGATCCCCTAAGATCTCGGAGAGGATGATCACCCAAATCCCTTGTCAGTAACTGCATTGCAGAAACTCAGCGAAGAGTGATTCGCTGGTGAAGGGACTTCCACTACTTGATGCTTATAAAAGACAAATGATCTTTCCATAAGGGGGTAAGCGCAACTTTGGCTTTAACTTCTTCTTTTGTTGTTTATACAATCTCATATTCTGACATAGGCATCGAAGTGTCCCCGCCGGTTCACCTCGGTCTCTTCGATCCTTCTCTTCTTCTTTGTTGTGCAGTCAAGCCACTTGTGTGTTGGTCAACTCAATAGCCGGCAGGCGTGTCATATCATCACCAGGAAAACTGTGCATCAACAAGTTATAACAAATATTTCTTCAAGATATAATGAAACCCAAAAAAATGACTATAATTTGGTTACGTTTTACACAAAGTGAAAGGAAACAAAAACATGTCTAGAGTTTCTATTCTAACAAGAGAGAGAGTCGAATTTTAAAATTACAAATGAGAAATAATAAGAAGAGAAAATTTTATGTGACTTAAATTAGTCTACAGTAGACTACTTATAGAGTCAATTTAGCAGTTGTAATGTCTGCTCACTTAAAGGTCATTCAAATCTGACCATCCAAGCCTCTTTAAAAACTTTCTATTTAAAACATTCTCATACCATATTGAATTTGCAAGAAAATATTGAAAAAATAACATTATAACAAGTCTTAACCTATATTCCTTCGTGACAGCGTTGTTACTATTTTTATTATTTGAGCTTTATTGCAACCTATAATATTATTTACACATCTTTCTTTCATGTATGCTTCTTAGTTTAATTCTTAACTCTTAATTAAACGTCAAAATCAATGGTAGAGATTAGAGGAATTTTATAAAGATACAAATATAATATATTTCAATCCCTTGTATACCCTAACTAATAGTATTATTACGGGTACTACAATTTTTTATTACAAATACTTTATAAATTGACGTCATAATTTATGTAGTACTCATATGAATTGTAATGTTAATCATTAAATAATTAAATTTATTATTTAATTTTTTCATCATATTACACCATGCGGCAGTTATGTGGATTATCACATAAATTTGTTAAAGAATTATAATAAAAGCTACCAAGCATTGTTTAGGATTCAAATCCCCTGAATTTTTGCATGGGAAGTACATGAAGAAACCCAAATCTAGCAAACCTTGAAGAATCCAAAAAAAAAAAAAAAAAAAAATACTTACAAGAAAAGGTATGCAATACATTGGCTTCATCTTTATGTACTTCTTCCTTCTCAATTCTTCTTCTGGTTTTCTGGAGCTAGGAATCTTTTTAGGTTTACGATGCCTCACTCGTCTAAATAAAAAATAATTTAGCATTATTTTACCAAGAAATCATGAAAATGTTTTCTTTCTATATTTATTTTTTTTCTTGCTTATCAAAAGAAAGATATAAAGAAACTCAATTTCAAAATTCAAAATAAATAGTACCTTGAGTGGGACGAATTGTAATGTTGCAACATTGAATTTTCATCTACGAAGTAATTTCCACACTCAATCTGTGAACAGGGTATCCGATGAGTACTATGTGTGGCTTTATTGTGACTTGCAAGGCCATCCATAGTTGAAAATGGCTTCAAGCAGTAAGAACAGTAAGTCTTCTCAGAAGCCATAGAAGTCTGCTCGGAAGCTTTTGATTCAAGATTTGCGGAAAATGAGAGAAGGTTAAGAAATCAAGAACTCTTATAGAATATATGTATATATAGGGGCAAAAATACGATTTTTATTAATCGCATTTTAACCGCAAACTGCACTAACCGCTAACCGCTAGGCGGTTAGTGGTTAAACGATTTTTTAAAACCACTAACCCTTTTTTTAAAATAATATAGAAGTCAAAAACGACGTAGTTTTAACTTTCTATATATTCATCTCTTTCTAGTTTCTAACCCTAAACCGCCTATTCGCATAGAATATTTTAGTTACAAGTTGTGTTAAATACTTAAAGCTTTTGAAATAATGCTAATTTAATAGGGGCAAGGCTTAGGTGCGGTAGCCCAAAACGTGGTCATTTTGGGCATTAAATGACCACGTTTTGAGAAATAAAAAATAAAAATAAAAATAAAAATGAGTAAAGTCCACTTCGTCTCCTCAAATTACCACCCTAATGACAATCTACCCCTCAAATTATCAATTACGACAATTTACCCTCTAAACTACCAAAACAATGACAATGTATCCCCAAATGCTAGCAAAATGACGAAATTACCTCTATAAAATTTTCAATATGACAAAAATACCCTTAAAATTTGAAGAAAATTTAAATTTTTGTATTTTAGTTTTTATTTTAGTAAGGGTAATTTCGTCATTTAAAAAAATGGGGATACATTGTCATTGTTTTGGTAGTTTGTGAGGTAAATTATCGCAATTGATAGGTTGTGGGGTAGATTATCATTGATGTGGTAGTTTGAGAGGGTTAAGTGGACTTTACCCAATAAAAATATTAAAAGATTAAAAATAATAATATAAAATTTATTAAATATTAAAATATTAATAATTGAAAAATAAAAATATTAAAAAACTAAAACTATTAAAAAAAATTAAAGAAAAAGAAAAAGAAAAATTAAAGGGGTGGCTCCATGGACGATTTGGGGGGAACCACCCCATGGCGAAGGGGTGGTCCGGCCACCTCCAAAAGGCCAAAATAGACGTGGTCCATCGACAGCCGCCCACTGCCGAGAGCCAGTGACGCCGAGCCAACCACACGGACAGGTTTTTCTTTCTCTTTCTCACTGCCACTCTTTACGAGAGCCACACACACCCACACGAGCCATCCTTCTTATCGTTCATGTTGTTGAGATGCTACTCTTTGGAAGACTGATTTTAACTCTTTTTTCTTTTTTCTTGTATTTTGGGTTTATGACGATCCTGCTCTACCTCCCTCCAGATTTCCTTAACCCTAAACTTAAATACCCATTTGTCTGAAACCCTACCCAGTTCGCCGCTCACTCTTTTCTTTCTTCAATTTCTTTCTTCTCTTTCTTCCTTCTCCTTCTTCTACGGTTTCTACCTAGCACCCACAAAAAAATTAGTTGAATCACCCACAAAATGATGTCATACGTAATTCCAAGTAAAAGCTTCAAATTCTGCCAATCGTAATTCCAAATTAAAACTATTGCACCACATCCAATACCCTATCATTTTTTGAAGAAAACTTTTAGAAGAGCAACTTTTAGTGTAAATCATCATAACAGTTGTTGATGCCACATTTTCTAAAGTATTCTCAAATGAATACTTTCTCTATATATATTGCGTTAATTGTTATATGAGTGTAGTGTTTTCATAAGGATAGGATTCTGATTTACTTTCCTCTAACAACTCGATTATCTTCCACGTAGATGTGATTGAATAAGACTCATGATGGAATTTATTTCCAACACAAACAATTGGAGAATAACTAATATTTGATGAAGAAAATGCAACTGTAAATGTCTAAGTTCAAAAACAAAAAGGAAAAATAAAAGCAAGAGCTGACTATAATATTGAATAAGTAAAAAAAGGGTAGGAAGTTAAGAATCCGGGGCTTGGTTGATCATTCATTTCTCATTTCCATCAAAAAAGAGAGTCAAAGTCATTTCTTTACATTAACAAACAACTTTCTTCACTTTTCATTCACAAAATAAATTTCAAATTCATTTCACATTTATGTCACATCAATACATTTTTTCAATCAAAGCCCAAAAAACTTCTATTAGAAAGAGAAATATTTACTCATCTCTTGTTCATTTTCATACAAGAGATGTGCAAATTCATATCAAATACTTGAAACCACACGTAGGCTTCACAATTTCAATGTAAATTTACAAGAAAAAAAAAAACCAAAAAATGAAAACATTTCCCCCCTTACAAAAGGGTTTGCCCAATCACCCTCGCATAAAAAAAGGCAATTAATAAAATAATAATTAAAGAAACTAGTGTACTTTGATTCACTAAAAAGGTTATCTTAATTATCTATGGCTTCCCCAATCCTTTGGACTCACCGCAGCCCAAAATAGAAGAAGGCAAATTTCCCACCTTCTCAATCCCTTCTTCAAAAACCACTCCCATACCCATGTGGAAGTGAGACTCTATATGGCAATGGAAAAGCCACACGCCCGGATTATCTGCCTTAAACCTCAAAGCAGTCCAACCATAGCGATGAACAGGCACTGTGTTCTTCATTATTGGATTCACCAAATTGTAATTCCTTGGATCGTTATATATGTCAAACTTGCCAGTTCCGTAGCCTAGGACCCAAAAATCGTGCCCGTGGAGATGCCATGGATGTGTCTCGCTGGTGTTATTAGTCATGGAGTTTGCATTTTGCAGTATAATATCCACTGTCGAGTTGAATTGTAGCCGATAAATGGCATCGTTCAAAGTGGCATTCGTCTTGTTAGCGCTGTAAATGTCATAGTTTTGAAAGTCGTACCCATTAGGCGGCGAGGACTGATTGAAGACATGGCGTAGGTGGTACTTTTCTGCAACAAGGTAAGGCGTGTGGGGGAGGGTGAAAGAGACTTTATTCACCGCCCAGCGCGTATAACCATTGACGAGATTCTGTGTGTTGAGAAACACGATGGTTCTGTCTGAGGTTGCGGGAGGGGTGGATATGAAACCTTGGCGAGCCTTAATGGCTTGACTTTGAGCCAATCTGGGTGCAGTGTCATTCCAAATGGGGCCGGCTGGTGGAGTTGTTGGAGGAGATCGCCTTAGATGGTTTGGATAGTAATTGAGAATGGCTAAACCTGCTGTGGTATTAGGAAGTCGGCCAACCACGTTTGTTGTCATCCAATAATTTCTTGAAGGGTCTTGATCGGCTTTTATAAGAACAGAGTATGTCTCTCCAGAGTATATGAACAGGTTTTTCACCACAAATGGCTCCACATAGTGCCCATCCGCTTCAACCACAGTCATATTATGACCCTGCTTCAAAAGAAAACCACAAACATACCATTAATGGATTGCAAAACTACATGCATGTCGCACTAAAAGCACCATTAATGTTTTTAATGTAGAAAACTTGGAAGTATGGCAATGGTGGTCGCCAAAGTTACCTCTATTTGAAAACTGAGGGCTGACAGAGCAGTCAAGCTTGCGACTCTCAGTCGATACGTTTTTCCAGGGATTACAATCATTACATAAGGAGAGCATTCAGGATTTGATGCATTACAAACCCCCGGTGCAGAGGGTGCACTAGAGCAGTTGAATTTTCCTCTTCCTTGAATAAGAAGCGACTGAAAATCGATAAAAGCAATACCCATTAGAGAAAACAAGAGAAATATATGAATATATCAGTAATACTAATTCAATTTAGTGCTTTTTACCTGAGGCTCCCCAACCCAGACAAAAGGAAGGGAGTTCAATCCAGTGGCTTGTTCATAAGTGCTTTTGTGGTACCAATCGTTGAGGATGATGCTTCGATCATAATCATATGCAAACGGTTCTGTCTCTCCATCGGGAAGTGATACACGGATTGACCCATATAGACCTGCTTCTCTTTGCATTCCATAGTGAGCGTGGTACAGGTAAGTTCCAGGCTGCCCATAATTAAAACATAGATTGAGATACAAAGACAGAAACTATGACATTCAAATGAACAAATAGAAATGGAAAAACAGAGCCAATTGCAGGGGCTCTAGGCTACTGTCTAACACCTACCCTATCAACTTTAAACTCGTATTTGAAAGTATCCCCAGGCAATATTGGACATTGGGTCACCCCCTCTGTTCCATCCATCCCAGGAGTTCCAATCTGCAGCAAATCAAACAAAAGAAAGTGCGTTAAAGTATGGAATAATACAAGATCGAATATATAGATATGAATCTGTTTCAAGGAGGAAAATGGAAATTGAGCTGTATTTACCTGTCGGATCCCATGCCAATGGATTGCAAGGTTCTCTAGCATAAGGTTGTTCTTCACCTCAACAATGACGGTGTCGCCTTGCTGAGCCAAGATTGTGGGTCCTGGAGTTCCGCCATTGATAGTGATAGCAAGCTTCTTATAGCAATCGGGGGACTTGTACTCATACTTTACATCCCATTTGTAATACCGAATTCTGGCCTCAGCAATTTGAACAAACATCAAAGAGGTTAAAAGACACAAAGCCAGCTGCTTCAACATAATTCTTCTGTATTGCAATATTTCAACCATTTCTTGTTTCTGTCAATCAAGTGAGAGCTCAAAAAAAAGTCTCACTTATAATCTTAAACGGATTTTGAGAAATCCTAGCTTATTGGAGACATCTTTGAAGGAGGTTTCTCTCCTTTATATATATATAGTGTCCAAGTCTCCGTCAAATGCGATGTGCAGAACATTACAGACATTATTGAAACATAGACTTGACCAAAGCTTGCATTCGGAAATGATTATGGAATCTACTTGGGAGTTTCCCATAGAGAATGCTATTTTGTTTACGTTGACTTTTTTTCATTCCATGTGTGTCTTTTTCAATAACAAGAACCAACTTGTCATTTTACATATAATTACAACATAACTTTAATGAGTTTTGAAACTATTGACAATGGCGTTTAATGTTTGTTTTTGTTTTTTTTTTGAATTCGTAGATTCCCTGTAATTATTCCCTTGGGTTCGTTTGGCAACGGTGTTGTGCCTAGACACTGTTCACCTTTTGACTGGTTGCCAATGTTGACCAGCAAACTTTGGATTTTCAACTTCAATATTGGGGGAAATTTGACCATATTGTCCTTCTCTTTCTCTTCACACCTCGACACTCACTTCACTGCCCCACAGAACTCACTACTGCCCTTGAACTGATGAACATGGGCATCTACCTGTTTGAAATCCACAATTTTCTGTTCTCTACACTAGCGGAAAAGAATTCAATGATAATTTTCTCCTATAAGTGAAGTACTTTCCTTCTCCCAAAACATACAAAATCAACTTTTCTTCAAAATCAACCACATCAATAAGAAACACTCACAGAGCTCTGGCCATGTTGAGGAGCTTCTTAGAATCCTCAAAGAAAATCGACACAACCTCAACCACAAAATTTGGGCTGTTCTCATCTTGCACTGGTCGTCCAAAAATCCCTTTTCACCACCAACAAAAACCCCTCATTTAGAATTGCTCTAACGCCCAAAAAAATTGAAAGAAAGAAGAAAAGAGATCAGTTTAAATTCCGTTTGCTTCAATGGAAAAAACAGCTAATTTTCCGGGAAAACTTCAAAGCCTCCATGTGTTTTTGATCAAGTTTAAGCCTTTCAATATGGAAAATTCATAGCACGTCTTCAATTATCTTCTGGGCAGTATCTAGTATTCACTCTATTCCTCCGGGCAAAACTAATCCAATAAAGAAAATACCAAAATCCTAGAAAAATAATAATAATAATAATAATAATAATAATCCTAATAAATAAACAGAGGCTTCACAAAACAAACCCACCTAGAGATCCACTTCACCCAATCATATTTCGAACAATCTCTTAAAAAAACTGCCCTCTTTACGCAGAAAAGTAGTGTGTTCAAGCAACTGCCTCCGCAACTGGCTCATAACGTCCATGGTCGCTTTCTGCTCCAACTGTGACTTTTATCAGTCGCCAAGAATGACCACAAAACGATGCGTGGCACTGAACCAGACCTCAATCTCACAGAGTCGGAGGGTTTTGGCAAAGGTTGGCTTTGGAGAAGACTGTGAGGGAGATAGAGACCGTGCGCTGGAAAAGGAAATAAAAGGGTAAAAATGTAATTTTAAAAATTGGGTTTGATGGGTCACGTGTTGGAAGGCACTATTACCGAAATTGCAGAGTATATAGGTGGGCACA
>NC_081551.1:4697249-4706288 GCF_901000735.1 Corylus avellana | reverse complement strand
AAAGTAACAGATTTTATTGGGTCTTGAGATCTAGATATATTATAGTACTCAAATACAATGAGATCTTAGAGGAGCATTTAAAGGGGCATGTAAAAGCAAAGTGATGAGGACCAAAAGATTTGTATTACATATGCAAATTAAAATTGTATCTACTGTTTAGAAATTTATTGATATCTTAGACCATGGATTGTAAAGCATGGCTTATTTTGCATCTTCCTTTCTCACGTACCCCAGCAAGTAGGATAAGAATGAGGAAAGTGCTATGCACAGAGTTAAAATGCAGAGGCTGAATTAGAAGTAACTATGGAGGGCATAATATCATACGCTTGTGTTGGGGAGAAATACAAAATGAACACCATGTAACAAAATGAGGAACTTCAATTAAAATAGTATAAACTTGTTAAAAAGAAAGGATGATAGTCTTTTTTTTTTTGATAAGTAAGAAAGGATGATAGTCTTAAAAGGTGTTAAGTTGTAGTTGAAACTGCTAAGAGGTTACCAAGCAGAAGTTACAGATCACGGTTGCCAACTTCACATATTTAAAATGGTGATTGTTAATTAGTTGGGTTTATTTTTGATACCTTCTTAACTCAATCAGAAAACTAATTAAATTAAACCTGTAATGGAAGTTGATATTTTAACATTTCAACCTGCCTTTGTCAGTGGATGGGAATTCAATCCATGTTACTTATAATATAGAATGTAAGCTCCAGCTGATTGTAGTGTATTTTATTCCAGTCCACTTCAGGTGCCAGTAGTATATCACAGAAAGCGGGGGTTGCAGCATTAGGTCTGGGTTATGCTGGTGGGGAAGCTGTTGCTACCATGGTAAAAGCATTCAGGGAACGGCGGGATTTCTTGGTTAAAAGCTTTGGACAATTGAAGGGTGTCAAGATATCAGAACCCCGGGTACTAACAATTTGCTTCCTTTTTTTTTTTTTTTTGTGGATAACTCAGATGATTGTTTTCCTGATCATCACATATTCAATACTTGCAGGGAGCTTTCTATCTCTTCATTGATTTCAGCTCTTACTATGGAGGTGAGGCTGAGGGATTTGGCAAAATTGAGAATTCCGAGTCCCTCTGCCGGTATCTGTTGGACAAGGGTCAGGTATGCTTCATGCAATGCTGTTTAAGGAACTTTCCATTCTCAGAAGTTTTTAATTTTAGTACTCTTAGAAGTAATTGGGAAGGGATGAAAATTTTCTGTCATGCCATTACATGGAAAAGCTCTGGATAATTTTTTTTTAAGTGCTGATGATTTTGTGTGAACTACATTTTGGGTCTATCTGGAGTTTAAGGGAGTAAAAATTATATGGAGCTGTTTATTCTCCTAGTTGGGTAATGGCTGTGTATTTACAGGTTGCGCTAGTCCCAGGGGATGCATTTGGGGATGACAGCTGCATCCGGATCTCATATGCAGCATCACTCAAAACCCTTCAGGCAGCGGTGGAGAGAATTAAGAAAGCACTCATCTCACTCAGGCCTGCTGTCCCTGTTTGATCGATGTAGATAATTCCGGTGCCACCATAGGCAAAATTTGTTTTTCCTTTCTTAGGCTTCAAAATGTTTATTGGAATAATTATTTGGAAACAAAATAAGATAAAGTATGGTCATCTGGTTTGGTTGGCTCTTTTTACCAGCATCGTCTTTGTTTGTGATGGTAAGTGCAGACGACAGACTTGGACATTTCCTTTGTATAACGTTTTCAGTGAGGTTGGGTTTTTAACAAAAAGTAGCACATTGGTAGTGAAGCCAACAAAAAACACATCTCAACTAACAAGGGTAATTGTCTTTTTGATCCATATAAGATCACTGGATTAATTTCTTGTATGAGTGGAGAGATATCTATCAACTAATTTCACTTTTGTTAGGCATTATGATTAGGATAAGAGAAAATTACATGCACTCTCAATATACGCTCTTTGACATGACATTGAAAATTACTGTTTTGGATAGATCGTTATTGAATTTTAGATTTAATGGTGATTTTTATTGTTATATTAGGGAGTGTGGACTTGAGAGTGCATGTAGCATTCTCTAAGAATAAATCTATGTCCAAGAATAACTCCTCTCTTTACCCCTCACTCCTCTTCCCCTGCATGTGGTTCTTACGTATTTCCCTACCTTTTTCCTTTACCATAGGAGCAGTAGATCATTAATTTTGTTGTTTATTTATCTATTTTTATTGTGGATTACTGTCTCCCATTATGTGTGTAACTTTTTGTTGCATAGATAAACAAAATGGAAATGTTATGTGTTTTTTTAGTCCAAGATGTATATTATTTTCTAAAAAAGTAAAAAAAAAACAACCCTTATTTCTTTGAAAAATGTTTGGCTTCATTAAAAAGTTTATTTTTTGGCCATTTTAATCTTAGGTGACATAACCCATTTTAAAATTAATAAATTTTAAACAATAAATTAATAGATTTCTAGAAAATGGGTCGTGTCACCTAGAATTAAAATGGTCAAAAGATGGATTTTTTAATGAAGCTAAGTATTTTTCTATTTCTTTCACCTGATTATTAGAAAATAATATCTACCTAAAACCAGGAAGACATTATGAGAACATTAAAAGAGCACCTAACATTTTTCCAAAAGAAATCGTTGTCCTATTAGCTCCACCATTCTGCAGGACATGGATATGGAACTCCTCATCTTCGAGTTCAGATTTGGCTTTTACAATGTTTCCCTTCTTGTTGTGGTCTTCATCTTGGTTGCCACTTGCCATTATAGAAGAGACCTCTCTAGCCGGTTTCTTTGTGTTCTGTATCAGATGTTGCCTTGTGCGACTCATTTCTTATCTTTCAGCCCAATATACATTGGACCGAACTTTTTTTTTTTTTTTTTTTTTAAGCAGTGTATTTTTTTGTTTGGGCTTGTTGTCGAAGAGCCCGCCCCTAATTTTTTGTTTTCTTGTAAATGTAAACCAGACCAGGTTTTAATGCCAACAATCCATTAACATTATTATTGCCAAAAGTCCATAGGTTTTATTATTTACCATTCTCAAATTTCCTTGCGTACAAAGATTTGTTTCTTAATTAAAATTTAGTTAGTAAGGAATTGAAGGACCAGCAATTTCTGTGACATACGTTTCACAATTCCGTGGAAGTGATTTGCCCCAAATATTCAGGCACATGTGCCTTCTTTTGATGGTAAACATATCTAGTTTACGCAAGATGGTAATTGGGAATATTCCTGTCCAGAAGACTTTGCTTCAAATGTTTCAACATCTTCAAATCATAACGTATTTGATGAAGAAAGTTGAAAACTTTTTCAAAAGTTTCTCTCCTTCAAACCCGAAAGCAAAGAGCAGAAAGCTAATCCTTGGACCTTGTTGTTTATAATATTCCAATCTACCTGGAATTGCTTTGCATAGAACATCCTGATCAAGATGCCAAGAACACCCTTTATCCTAAGCCTAAACAAATAACTTGAACTACAAGAAAACCAATCTCAACAAGAATTCTCTTCTTCTCCCTCTCCTTCTCCTTCCCCTTTCCTCTCCCCTTACTTCACCCATTTAAACGCACGATGGTACTCATGTTGAACACAAACAAAAAAAAAAAACTTTCGAAATGGAGACGTATAATTCTGGCAAACAAAGCGCAGCAGAGATTGTGTTCTTCGACTTGGAAACGACAGTGCCCAACAGAACTGGGAAACGTTTCTGGGTATTGGAGTTTGGAGCAATTGTCGTTTGCCCACAGAAACTTGTCGAGCTAGAGAGCTACAGCACGCTCATACGACCCAAGGATTTGTCTGTGGTGCCGTTGAGATCAGGAAGATTTGATGGGATAACAAGGGCAGCTGTCGCAAATGCGCCGGTTTTGGAGGAAGTTGCCGACAAGATATTCAGTATTCTGAATGGGAGAGTGTGGGCAGGCCACAACATCCAAAGATTCGATTGCATTCGTATTAAGGAGGCATTTGCTGATATTGGTCGGCCGGCACCGGTGCCGGTTGGGATGATTGATTCTTTAGGAGTCTTAACCGACAAGTTTGGGAGAAGAGCCGGTAATATGAAGGTATGCATTAGCAAATCATTGAACATATCCAAACATGTTTAATTTCTTTATTTGATCAACATTATTTGGGGGATTTTAGTGTATATTCATGTAATTAAGAAGGAAATATTCTTGACCTGATCGATCTATTTTTATTAGATGGCAACATTGGCTTCTTACTTTGGGCTTGGTCAGCAAAAGCACAGGTATGGAATTCATCTCATTAGATATTTAGGGTCCGATTGATTTTACGGTTTCAAAACGTAGTTAAGGGTTTGATAAAAACATGTATGGTTTAATTAGCTTTTAAAATCGTACGTGTTTAAAAAAACGCATCTAATTGCTTGAAATTTGAAAATAAATATATACCATTTTGTAAAAGCACATGCATTCCCAAATGAGATACTTTATACGATTTTGTTTAAAAACGCACTTTTAATCAATGAAATCGCGGGATAAAAAAGGGACTCTTTACATAAAATCATAACCATGGCTTTTACAACAATGTCAAACAGAAGCCTAGACGATGTTCGGATGAACTTGGAGGTCCTCAAGCATTGTGCAACAGTGCTCTTCTTGGTATGCACTTAATCTCCCAAAAGTTTTTCAACAATGTTTGTCAAGATCGTAATTTTTTCATACAATTAACATTGTTTTGGGGGTTAAATATATATTGATAATTTGACGTGGAATATATATGGAATTAGGAATCAAGTCTCCCCAGCGTACTACAGGGCAAATGGCAAGCATCTCCCACAATTATGACACGAAGTAGAAGTAGTATTGGAAAATTGGCATGCAGAGAAGAAATAAGTAACCCGCGGAAATCTCCACCAACTTCTTCTGCATATCAGAGAGCAGTTCCCTATACAAGAGGAAGCTTGGGAAAGGTTTTAGTTATATATATACTTAATTTTCTTTTTCTGGATGAATATATATATATAAACACGCACATAATATTAATTAATTTATTTAATTGATATGAAAACAGATGATGACAGAAAGAGTGAGGGATATCTTGTGTAAAGCTCAAGGAAAACCCCTTAACAACCTCATCCTCAAGCATTCTCATACGCTGCTCCGATGAGAGTCAGAGGAAGGTGGTCGCCGATTTCGCATCTGCATGTCCGGCCGTCCGTCATCCTATATATGTGGTTTGAGACCACAAGAATTACACGTAGATCGAGTACTTACAACGGTGGAAAAGAAAGGGCTCTCGTTTTGAATGCCTTCACGTCCTTCGATTTGACACATTTCATGCACGTGAGGATGCTGAATCCGTCAAAAAGATGCCCTACAAAGACACCATTAATTCATTTGTATATTCTTAATTTAATTGATTAATTGGTTTATTCTTTTTAAAGCAATTGTTATTATCCGGAAGCAATTGGCTCCGTATGTAAATATTACTAACTTGTAATAGTGCGACTTTAATCCACCGTAATATTCTTTCCAAAAAGTTCAAACTGTGGTTTTATTGTGATATATATTACAACTTTTATTATAAATTTCTTATAAACTTGACTTAGAAGTTTGTAATTGGCATGATCAGCTCATTGGCTAGGCCAATTTGGCCGTTATCTAAGGCTCCCCGGCCCAATGGAATTAATAAGGTCCCAATTAGCAATGGTATAATTAAGTTTTGTTTAACAAAAAATATTCGAAGGCCCAATCATGGTCAAAATTGAAAATCTAAGAGTGTTCTGCTTAGATTTGTTTTGTGCAAGAAGCAATCAAGCATCAAAACAATTTTTGGGATCCATTATATTTTAGAGGTGTATTTGCTATAGCCCAATGCACATTAATTGATTGAACAAAATTGGTGAGAAAAAGTAAGAGTAATTTAAAAAATTCCTCTTGTGTCCCTCCAAGAATGATGTGACTATTAAAATCACCATTGAACTTGTGATTGATCATTATTATATTTTGATCAAATATTAATTTTAATAGCCACATCATTCTTGGAGAGACTCAAGAGGAACATAAGATGGACTTCTAGAATTACTCGAAAAGTAATGTCTTAGTAAACGCATTTCACTTTAGTTTTAAAATTTGGAAAATTATTTGACCCTATATGTATATACACACACACATGTATCCCCTTAAACTAATTAACATTCAATTTGCAATTTCTTTAAAAATTAAAGATTGCTTCAATGTTCTCCTCCACTTCCTCATACTATCAAAAATTAGTGATTAACTTTTGTCCTGCAAAAAGACAAAAATGACTCTAAAACTTTATCAGTAAGACAAAAAATACCCTTATAAATTTGAAAAAAAAAAAAAGAAAAAAAAAAAGAAAAAAAGAGGCTGGAAGAAGGGTTGGCCTCTTTTTATTTTTTATTTTTCATTTTTCATTAAAGGCATTTTTGTCATTTGGGGTACATTGCAATTTTTTGGTAGTTTGAAATGACATTGAAGCAATCTTTAGTTAAAGAAACATTACAAATTGATGAGTGTTAATTTGAGGAGTATGTATAGGTTTCCCTTATAAGTTATAACTAATATATATTCATCTTTAAAATATATTAATTTTGTTGGGTGGTCTTGGGCCTCTCTCACCCCACCATTGTTGGGGTTATCCCACATCTTTATCTCCCTCTCACACATTGGGCTCTGGGTCGAAGTAACGATAACTAGTTTTTCTTGTGGACTGTTGGGCCGATACTTGTTGGTAAACCTGAGCTCTGATATTAGTGTTGGGTGGTCTTGGGCGTCTTTTAATCCCAAAAGCTAGTTCAAGAGTTGAGGCTTTCCCTCACACTTATAAACTCACCACTAGCGGCCTCTTCCACAACCGATGTGAGATAACTCCAATAATTTTTCCAGTACGTTTTACAGGGGAAAGAACAAACACACAATTACGCAAACATTATGTGATATTCATAGAAATAATGCTAGATACCATCTTTTTATCCTCCTAAAGTTTATGTGGCTTTTAAAATTACCATTAGATCAAAATTCAAGTATGATTCATCTAAAATTTAATGATGATTTTAAAAGTCACATCAATTTTATGAGGATTTTAGGAGGATAAAAATATGGTGCCTAGCCTTACTCTATTCCTAGAGCCTCCTGCAGTTCCCTGTATGTATTCTCTCTAGGAAATGCTGATCAATTAACCAAATATAAATTCGCACCTTTATGTTATATATATGCCCTAGCCGGCAAACATTGAATTTGTGTAATAAATTAAGCTGAATTTCAAGAATAATCATTTGCATGCGTGTTTTATATTAGCTAGCTTCATTTATGTATTTATTTTTGTTTGACTAATTTCGGATTTAAGACATCCATCCACCTCTTCATGTCACCCAGACGGCCAAACCTACAAGCATAGAGTATCACGTGCTAATGGTTCAAATTCAAACAAAGTGGAAGAGTTCGGCCTAAAAGGAAGAACAAATAAAGTGGAAAAGCCTTTCCTAAGCAATAACCTCTTATGTATATGCGGTTCACCCACTAAGCAATAAAGTGAAATAAGGCTTAAATACAATGAATCTAGACGCCTTCTGAGTTCTTAATTAATCTTACTTTCTATAATACAAGAGTCCTGCTATGCCGCTGCCGTCGGACATATATTAAAATAATAATAATAAAAAAAAAATTGTTATTTTTTTTTTTTTGTTAGTTAAATTTTTATGAGTTAATATTTAGTTTCTAAAGCCTTAAAACTTATTTTTAAATTCAAAATTAAAACTTAGGGGTAGAAAGTTAACTATTTAGGGATGGTATCATTCAAAAGGGATCTGATCATCTTAAATTTGGTGTTAATGCCTCAAATTTGGTACTAATACCTCAAATTTAGTGCTAATACCTCAAATTTAAATTTGGATTCCCCTTTAATATCTCTCTTCTTCAATTTAAATAAAAATTAAATTAAATTAAAAAAGAAGAAGAAGAAGAAAGAGTAAAATGCCTAACCTCATGGCAGCCGGAAATCTTTATTCATAATACAATACATTCTATTGACCCGAAAGAAGAAGCCTGCTTCATGAGTAGAGATTTTCAGCAGCTTGGGGTCATCGATACCAGCGTCTGACGTGGCCAAGAATTTTTTTTTAAAAAATTAAAAAAAAAAAAAAAAAAAAAAAAAAAATTTAGGTTAGAAATCTGAGTAGAGATTTCCGGCTGCAAAATTTAGGTAGCCAAGCGTCAAACATTTTGCTTTTTTTTATTTTTATTTTTATTTATTTATTTTTCTTTTTTGAAGAAGAGTAATATTAAAGGGAAATCCAAATTTGAGGTATTAACACTAAATTTGAGATATTATCACCAAATTTGAGGCATTAACACCAAATTTAGGATGATCGAATCCATTTTAGGTGATACAATCCCTAAAGGATTAACCTTACACCCCTAAATTTTAGTTTTGAATCAAAAAATAAGTTTTGAGGCATTAAAAACTAAATATTAACTCATAAAAATTTAACTAACAAAAAAAAATAACAATTTTTTTTTTTTAAAAAAAATATATATGTTCGACGCTAGGCTGCCAAAATTTGGTAGCCGCCTAGTAGGACTCCTGCTCCATGGACCATGCACTAATCCAAAAAGTGGTTTTTACACGCGTTAGCTCTCCATTTCTTTTGAAATAGATAGTATCTATTTTATGATCAGAATTAAAAGTTTTTTTTTTTTTGATAAGATGGTCAGAAATATTAAAAGTTGGTATATATATATACTTAGTGGTGGATATAATATCATTTTATTTATTTATTTTTTTAAAAAAAAATGCCGACATTAATATTATATATACCGTTAAATGCACTAACTTTAAATATAGACTATATAATAAAGAGGATCCCATAGTAAGTCCGCGTGTGACACATAAATGCAAGCTAATGGGTGCCGGCCAAAAAGTGTCATGATGAATAAGGTCATTTCGTAAACTTTGTTTCATTCAAAATATAGACAGGAGTGATTAGTGATAAAGAGTCATTATTTATGCTTGAATTGGTAGGACTTTTACCCACTGATCCACAATAAATTCTCTAATTTTTTCTTCTTTTTTTTTTTTTTTTTTTTTTTT
>NC_081551.1:4590431-4697149 GCF_901000735.1 Corylus avellana | reverse complement strand
TCCTTCTTCTACGGTTTCTACCTAGCACCCACAAAAAAATTAGTTGAATCACCCACAAAATGATGTCATACGTAATTCCAAGTAAAAGCTTCAAATTCCCCTAGTTTTTGAGATCTTCTTTGTGAGCATTGATTTTTTTTTTTTTTTCTTTTGTTAGATTTTTATGTGGGTTTGTTGATTTTGGTTTGTGAGTGTTCTTGTTTTCATTGGGTTTGATTAATTGCTGCAGATGGGAAGATTTAGATTGTCCATGGGGTGGCTGGACCCTTTGCCAAAATGGGGTGGCCAAATTCCCCTAGTTTTTGAGATCTTCTTTGTGAGCATTGATTTTTTTTTTTTTTTTTTCTTTTGTTAGATTTTTATGTGGGTTTGTTGATTTTGGTTTGTGAGTGTTCTTGTTTTCATTGGGTTTGATTAATTGCTGCAGATGGGAAGATTTAGATTGTCCATGGGGTGGCTGGACCCTTGACCAAAATGGGGTGGTCCAGCCACCCCATTTTGGCAAAGCCACCCCTTTACTTTTTTTTTTTTTTTTTTTTTTTCCTTTTTCTTTTTTTTTAATAGTTTTAGTTTTTAAATATTTTTATTTTTTAATTATTAATATTTTAATATTTAAGGAATTTTATATTATTACTTTTAATCTTTTTATTTTTATTTTTATTTCCCAAAACTTGGTTGTTTAATGCCAAAAACGACCACGTTTTGGGTATTGTAGAAGTAATTCTATTGTTTACACGAGTATTTTATAGCCAAGAGGAATAAATTCCAGGGCATGAAATTGGCCTAGGTGACAAGTGCTCCCCATGACGTTTCTTGACAAAGAAAATATGATTGAAAATTTTCAGGAGTCTTACAAATAAGAGAATAACTTATATAGGGAGGTTGCACAAAATGTGAGTTTTGTGCAACCAATCAGAATATGACACCTAAGCCAACCTTAAGTTTAAAAACAAAACAAAAAAGCTTAATTACACCAGATTATATCACATATGAATTAAAAAAAAATTAAAATAAATTAATTGTTTAATTGTTTACACGTGACCACTCCCATGGGCTGGGGGTGGCGGCCAACCACCCCAAATTCGGATCTGGGTGGCGGCCAGCCACCCCCAGGCCATGGGAGTGGTCAGCCACACTTCTAGACCTCAGTGGCTATCGGCCAACGCAAGTCAGTGGATGACTTTTATAAACAATTAATTTTTTTTTTTAATTCATATGTGGGGGTGGCTGCCAGCCACCTTAGATCCGGATCTGTGGCGACCACCCCTAGCCCAGGGGGGTGGCTCGTTGGTCACACCCATAGCCTATGAGGTGGCTGAAGAGCTACCCCTAGGCCATGGGAGTGGACAAAAATTTCTTCCAAACCAATTTGGAGGAAATATCCTCCAACCCATTTAAAATAGTGTCAAGTGTTTATACACATTTAAAATGCACATTAAATTTTTAACGTCATTGATAGCAGTTTACTAACTTAGACTAAATTTAATGTACATTTTAAATGTTTATAGACACTTGGCACTACTTTAAATGGATTGAAAGATATTTCCTCCAGACTAATTTGGAGGAAATTTCTGTCCTTATTTACACGAGTATTTATATAGAAGGCAAGGGAAACAAATCCCAAGTATTATATTGCTTGCTTAAGCCTTGAACTGTTGAAAACAATCTTCAACCCTTACAACCTCTTCAACCCTATAACCTCTTCTTCCTCTCTTCTTCTCAGCCGCCATAGCCTCAACCTTAGGTTTAATCTCACAGATTAAACCTTAACACCACGACGCAACAGAGCATGACGCTGGAGCTAACATTTCTTTGAATCAAACCCAGGCATGTAAGTTAGGTTCTACAATCCCCAAATCCAATCCTAAGTATTTTTTTAGGTATTTTTTCATGAATCTCTGATATTAGGGGTTCGATTTTACATAACACTGATACAAGATTTATTTGTTTTTGTTTGATTTCTCTACCTCTTGGCAGGTTTGGACTTCTCTACTCAGTGCGTTGTTCTCTATGCCTAGGATACGGTTACCGGATGCGGTTAACCGCCTAGACAGTTAACCGCTAATTGTACCCCTACTTTTAACTATATGTCTTCATAACTTGTTAGATTACAAACCTTAAAAAAAAATTTAAAAAAAAAAAATAAGGTGAATGGTAATAAAGATTTCCATATAACCTCCTTCTAGATAATTTAATATCGTTGTTTTTTCTTGCTAGATAAATGAAAGAAGTCTTTGACTAGAAAAAAAGAAAGAAAGAAAGAAAGAAGCTATTACTTATTAGAAGAAAATGGATTGAGATCCTGCGCAGCTTCGATATGGATTGTACATTTAAAATGAATGAACTAGATTGTGATAGCACATATCAGTACAAAAAATTGACCAATTTGTAACCTGTCCACTGTTCATTACTTTTTGACACGTTACCAATTAGTAACATGTCAATTTGTGACACGTTACTAATTATTTTAGTAACGTATCAAATTGCCACGTTATCAATTTGGTAACGCCTGTAAATGACATGTTAGCAATTGGTAATGTACCAGTGTGACACGTTACCAATTTGTAATGTGCCAGTTTGACACGTTACGAATTGGTAATGTTACAAATTGGTAACGTGTTAAAATGACACGTTACTAATTTTTTGTCCATATTATTCACATTATATTACTAATTCCATAATATATACTAAAATGATTTATTTAGTTTTCATAATAATTTTGTTATATTTCATAATAATATATACTAAAGTAGGAAGAGTTCCAATTGTTGCTCAAGTATAAATTATTTATGTTACCGAAGTATATAAAGCTTTCCATTTGATATATTTATCATATTGTAACGATAGTTAAACAATTCAAATTACTATAACAATTATGAACTAGCTAGCGATCGATCCACTTACTCCCAATGTTATACTGTTATTAAAAAATAACATTGTAATTTTTAGTAATAATATTCTAGACTATATATATATATATACGGAGTTGCCTGGTGTTTTCCTAATCTTAAGTACATATATATATTTTTTAAAAAATACCAATTAGTTTGTAAGAGCCATATATATATATGGAGAAATTTTTTTTTGAAAAAAAAATGTAATTCATTAAATAGTAACGTGTTAAAATTGACACGTTACTAAACTAGATTTAACAACACTCAAATTATTAACATGCTAGACACGTTACTGCACACACGTTACTAACATTTAGTAACATGTCAACCCTATTGACACGTTACTAAACTGTCGTAACTAAAAGTTATATTTTTTTTAGTGTATAGAGAAAGAGTGGAGAGAGAATGGAGAAACATATTGCTTGCAAACCAAATAGTGGTTGTTGGCCCCACCCCTTTGCCCATCGGGGCTAGTTCGGCCATCCCTTTACTTGCAAGCCACCATTCCCTCTCTCCTATGTGTTGTTGTAATCTAGAATGTTCATTTTAGATGAACATTCCAAATTAAAACTATTGCACCACATCCAATACCCTATCATTTTTTGAAGAAAACTTTTAGAAGAGCAACTTTTAGTGTAAATCATCATAACAGTTGTTGATGCCACATTTTCTAAAGTATTCTCAAATGAATACTTTCTCTATATATATTGCGTTAATTGTTATATGAGTGTAGTGTTTTCATAAGGATAGGATTCTGATTTACTTTCCTCTAACAACTCGATTATCTTCCACGTAGATGTGATTGAATAAGACTCATGATGGAATTTATTTCCAACACAAACAATTGGAGAATAACTAATATTTGATGAAGAAAATGCAACTGTAAATGTCTAAGTTCAAAAACAAAAAGGAAAAATAAAAGCAAGAGCTGACTATAATATTGAATAAGTAAAAAAAGGGTAGGAAGTTAAGAATCCGGGGCTTGGTTGATCATTCATTTCTCATTTCCATCAAAAAAGAGAGTCAAAGTCATTTCTTTACATTAACAAACAACTTTCTTCACTTTTCATTCACAAAATAAATTTCAAATTCATTTCACATTTATGTCACATCAATACATTTTTTCAATCAAAGCCCAAAAAACTTCTATTAGAAAGAGAAATATTTACTCATCTCTTGTTCATTTTCATACAAGAGATGTGCAAATTCATATCAAATACTTGAAACCACACGTAGGCTTCACAATTTCAATGTAAATTTACAAGAAAAAAAAAAACCAAAAAATGAAAACATTTCCCCCCTTACAAAAGGGTTTGCCCAATCACCCTCGCATAAAAAAAGGCAATTAATAAAATAATAATTAAAGAAACTAGTGTACTTTGATTCACTAAAAAGGTTATCTTAATTATCTATGGCTTCCCCAATCCTTTGGACTCACCGCAGCCCATAATAGAAGAAGGCAAATTTCCCACCTTCTCAATCCCTTCTTCAAAAACCACTCCCATACCCATGTGGAAGTGAGACTCTATATGGCAATGGAAAAGCCACACGCCCGGATTATCTGCCTTAAACCTCAAAGCAGTCCAACCATAGCGATGAACAGGCACTGTGTTCTTCATTATTGGATTCACCAAATTGTAATTCCTTGGATCGTTATATATGTCAAACTTGCCAGTTCCGTAGCCTAGGACCCAAAAATCGTGCCCGTGGAGATGCCATGGATGTGTCTCGCTGGTGTTATTAGTCATGGAGTTTGCATTTTGCAGTATAATATCCACTGTCGAGTTGAATTGTAGCCGATAAATGGCATCGTTCAAAGTGGCATTCGTCTTGTTAGCGCTGTAAATGTCATAGTTTTTAAAGTCGTACCCATTAGGCGGCGAGGACTGATTGAAGACATGGCGTAGGTGGTACTTTTCTGCAACAAGGTAAGGCGTGTGGGGGAGGGTGAAAGAGACTTTATTCACCGCCCAGCGCGTATAACCATTGACGAGATTCTGTGTGTTGAGAAACACGATGGTTCTGTCTGAGGTTGCGGGAGGGGTGGATATGAAACCTTGGCGAGCCTTAATGGCTTGACTTTGAGCCAATCTGGGTGCAGTGTCATTCCAAATGGGGCCGGCTGGTGGAGTTGTTGGAGGAGATCGCCTTAGATGGTTTGGATAGTAATTGAGAATGGCTAAACCTGCTGTGGTATTAGGAAGTCGGCCAACCACGTTTGTTGTCATCCAATAATTTCTTGAAGGGTCTTGATCGGCTTTTATAAGAACAGAGTATGTCTCTCCAGAGTATATGAACAGGTTTTTCACCACAAATGGCTCCACATAGTGCCCATCCGCTTCAACCACAGTCATATTATGACCCTGCTTCAAAAGAAAACCACAAACATACCATTAATGGATTGCAAAACTACATGCATGTCGCACTAAAAGCACCATTAATGTTTTTAATGTAGAAAACTTGGAAGTATGGCAATGGTGGTCGCCAAAGTTACCTCTATTTGAAAACTGAGGGCTGACAGAGCAGTCAAGCTTGCGACTCTCAGTCGATACGTTTTTCCAGGGATTACAATCATTACATAAGGAGAGCATTCAGGATTTGATGCATTACAAACCCCCGGTGCAGAGGGTGCACTAGAGCAGTTGAATTTTCCTCTTCCTTGAATAAGAAGCGACTGAAAATCGATAAAAGCAATACCCATTAGAGAAAACAAGAGAAATATATGTATATATCAGTAATACTATTCAATTTAGTGCTTTTTACCTGAGGCTCCCCAACCCAGACAAAAGGAAGGGAGTTCAATCCAGTGGCTTGTTCATAAGTGCTTTTGTGGTACCAATCGTTGAGGATGATGCTTCGATCATAATCATATGCAAACGGTTCTGTCTCTCCATCGGGAAGTGATACACGGATTGACCCATATAGACCTGCTTCTCTTTGCATTCCATAGTGAGCGTGGTACAGGTAAGTTCCAGGCTGCCCATAATCAAAACATAGATTGAGATACAAAGACAGAAACTATAACATTCAAATGAACAAATAGAAATGGAAAAACAGAGCCAATTGCAAGGGCTCTAGGCTACTGTCTAACACCTACCCTATCAACTTTAAACTCGTATTTGAAAGTATCCCCAGGCAATATTGGACATTGGGTCACCCCCTCTGTTCCATCCATCCCAGGAGTTCCAATCTGCAGCAAATCAAACAAAAGAAAGTGCGTTAAAGTATGGAATAATACAAGATCGAATATATAGATATGAATCTGTTTCAAGGAGGAAAATGGAAATTGAGCTCTATTTACCTGTCGGATCCCATGCCAATGGATTGCAAGGTTCTCTAGCATAAGGCTGTTCTTCACCTCAACAATGACGGTGTCGCCTTGCTGAGCCAAGATTGTGGGTCCTGGAGTTCCGCCATTGATAGTGATAGCAAGCTTCGTATAGCAATCGGGGGACTTGTACTCATACTTTACATCCCATTTGTAATACCGAATTTTGGCCTCAGCAATTTGAACAAACATCAAAGAGGTTAAAAGACACAAAGCCAGCTGCTTCAACATAATTCTTCTGTATTGCAATATTTCAACCATTTCTTGTTTCTGTCAATCAAGTGAGAGCTCAAAAAAAAGTCTCACTTATAATCTTAAACGGATTTTGAGAAATCCTAGCTTATTGGAGACATCTTTGAAGGAGGTTTCTCTCCTTTATATATATATAGTGTCCAAGTCTCCGTCAAATGCGATGTGCAGAACATTACAGACATTATTGAAACATAGACTTGACCAAAGCTTGCATTCGGAAATGATTATGGAATCTACTTGGGAGTTTCCCATAGAGAATGCTATTTTGTTTACGTTGACTTTTTTTCATTCCATGTGTGTCTTTTTCAATAACAAGAACCAACTTGTCATTTTACATATAATTACAACATAACTTTAATGAGTTTTGAAACTATTGACAATGGCGTTTAATGTTTGTTTTTGTTTTTTTTTTAATTCGTAGATTCCCTGTAATTATTCCCTTACGATTTGGCATCTAGAATAAGAAAAAGTCAAAAAGTCATGCGGAATTATTAAAACCACGTGTTTACCTTTTTCTAAATGAAAGGAAACATCTTCGAAATTTCTCCAGCCTCTTTTAGTCTTTATCAATATAATATCTCACTCTCTGACGCGGAAAGCGTGAGCTTCTAATTTAATATATAATCGCGGGATTTAGTTAACTATTGCGGCGGAGTGTTTAAGCCTTAAGGACACAATCCGATTATTTTTTTTATTTTTTCAAAAAATATGTTAAAACACATACAGCCTAAAAGAGGCCGATTATTAATATTTGAAAAATTAATATTCATATTAACATGTGCTCTTGAGACTTCTGTTTTTTTTCCTATCAATGCAACTGGCTAGAAGGGGGGTGGAATGGGAGCGGGCCCATTTGATTAATTGATGTGCTTTGGAATTTGTACATCTACTGAAATTAAAAGTAGACCAACTTGAAATTTCAACTGCTCTAAATTAATTAACTTGTGAATAATATAGAGTACTGTTATTTTTACTACCTCAATGTCAAAATTCAACGGTGAAAATGTTAATGATATATGAGCTTGTCTCTCTTCTCTCTCATATTTTTACTTTCCTATCCTATTTTCTTTTCTTTTTTTTCTTTTTTTTTTTAGTCACTAACAGTTACAACATTAGTACAACATCAGAGTCACTACTCACTAGGTACATTATCCATTACAACATTAGTACAACATTTGTTTTCCATATTCAATACTCGTTTCAAAAGTAAATAAATATTTTCAACAAAAAAAAAAACAAATAAATATTAATATGATCACTGATTTTGTTAGATTGGAAACAGAAAGAAAATTATTTTCAATTGTTTTATTTGTTATTGCATCATACTAATTATTAGCCCATAATTTTTATTTATTATTTGGGGAGAGAGAAGAGAATGGAAAGTCACATCACCAATTCATAGTATATTCATTTTGATTTTCGTATATCCACCATATATAGATTTTTAAAAATTTTTTATTTGAAGGCTCCTTGACTACCTGAGCTTTAATTTTGTTAGGCATGAATCTTTAAAATTAATAATTTGTTTATGTTGGTTACTAATTTTGAAAAAAAAATGTTAAGAGTCAATAAGTTGAATGGAAAAGTCACATCACCAATTCATAGTATATTCACTTTTGATTTTTCGTATATCCACCATATATAGATTTTTTAAAAAAAATTTTTATTTGAAGGCTCACTGACTACTGAGCTTAATTCTTGAGTTGGGCGTGAATCTTTTAAAATTAATAATATTTGTTTGTTGGTTACTAATTTTGAAAAATGTTAAGATCAATAAGTTATTTATATTTGACTCATATTTTCTTACAATTCAATAAATTCACTATTGACTTATGTAGGATCCACATAAGTTTACAAATCTAATGATTAATTTGTAAAATGAGATTGATCAAATATGGAAAAAAAATATTGACTCATAGTATTTCTCTTTTGAAAATGAGCAATTAAAAATAGAACTTCACCATTCTAAAAATAATGTAGTTCAATATTGAAACTTTTGGAGATTATCAAATATTTCTGAATTATGCTAATGGTTGATTAGAACCAGAAAATCAATTGCCTACTAACTTGTTTTTCAAGTTGTTATACTTGTGCTTATTTTTCATTTTTCACCGCAAGTTCGCAACTACATAACAAGCATTTTCAGCCATGAAATTGTCAAAACTAGGTTTCGTAACAAAATCGAAAATGAGTTTATTACTAATTTTTTGATGTTGTACATTGAAAGAAAAATTACTACGAAATTTGGGACATATTCATTATAAACAATTTTTGAGATCTAAATGAATGTCGGGTTCTATTTTGATAGATGTTTGAGTTGAAAAACTGAATTATATTAAGAATATAGAAAAATTACACGTTACCCCCGCCAAAGTTTGAGCCCATTTTCAATTTGACCTTCAATGTTTCAATTTTTATAATGCGCCCATCAAAGTTTTAAAAATTTTCAATATAGTCCATCCGTTAACCATTTTCATCGAATTTGAATGAAAATTGGTCACGTGTATTTTTTTTTTGTCTTAAATTTCTAAAATTGTTCCTATGTATTTTAACAAATTCTAAAAATGCTCTCAAGTTAAACCAAAATCAAAAAAAAAAAAAAAAAAAAGAAGAAGGTGGCCATAGCCTCCTCTTTGGCCATTTGGGGGTGGTCGAAACCACCCCATTTGGCCCCTTGGGGGTGGTCGGCCACCCCCCATGGGCCATGGGATGGATCCGCCCAAATGGTGGTGGCCAAGCCACCCCATGGACAAAGGTTTTTTTAAAAAATAAAAAATAAAATTGTAGGGACAATTTAATATTTTCCATTATTTTCATTAGAAAAAACGGAAATAATTAACGGATGGGCTACATTGAAATTTTTTTTAACGTTAGTAGGGTGCATTGTAAAAATTGAAACATTGGAGGTCAAATTAAAAATGAGTTCAAACTTTGAGGAGATAAAGTTAATTTAACCCTGAGAATAATTATTTCGCCTCTTTTCTTTTGTTTACCTTTTTTTTTTTTTTTGTTAACACTGAATATTCAATATTGTCATATTGACAGAAAACAAGGACGGCGGAGGCTATGGGTTCTCTTTTTGCAGTTGAATTTAGTAGGGACCTGGGTTTTCAGATCATAATACTTGAAGGGGATTGTTTACCGGTTGTCAAGGCCATAAAGGATCCTACTTTACCCTGGTGTACCTATGGGCAAGTGGTGGGTGATACAAAAATTGTGCTTAATACCCAGAGAAGCTGGATGATCAGCCATGTGAGAAGGGAAGCTAATTTTGCGGCCCATGGTTTGGTTAAGGCAGCTCTCATGAGTATCTTGTTTGGATAGAGGAAATACCTCTGTGTATTTTTGAATGTGTTCCTTTAGAACAGTCTGCTCTTTAATTTAGAGTCTTAGCATTCTAGATGTTATTTTTATATCAATGAAAGCTGGAAAGCAATTTCTCTAAACAAGAAAACAAAAAAAAAAAATTGTCGTATTGACCCCTTCTCATAAGAAGCTGTCGCTCTATTAATTCCTGATTAAGACCGCAAGGAGCGGCCAAAGGGGTGGCTTGTCACTCCTTGACGTGCAAGTAACCACTCATTCTCTTTCCCACGTTCTATTGTAATTTGAATAGTCTACTTAAAATGAACAATTCAAATTAAAATTATTGTTATGGGTTTGATGCCTTATTTCAATGAACAAAACAAAAACAGAAAAAACAAAACAAAAAACAAAAAACCTTTATAATAGCAACTTTGAGTCAGCATTCCTAATAGAGGAGTCAAATTTTTATGTAAAATAGCTTATCAAAACTCATTTTATCTAGTTTAGCTAATGAATTTTTAAAGGCTTCCTACATCCGATTAGCTATATTTTTATTTATATCATTTCAATATATTTTTAATATATTTTTATTAAAAATTGTGAAATAATACTCTCATAATGATCACTTGAAAAGTATGAAAAGTTTTGAGAAAAAAAAGAGAAAATAGGTGAGAGAAACAATAAAAAAAAAAATGGTTTCATTGAAAAATGCTGCTACATGTAGCATTTTTTTTTTTTTTTTGGCTAATCTAATCAAATATTCATTTTACATTTTTTTTTTAGTAATTAATGCTAGGACCCATCTTTTTATCTTCTTAAAATCCTCATAAAGCTGATGTGGTTTTCAAAATCACCATTGAATCAAAATTCAAGTATGATTCATCTAAAATTTAATGGTAATTTTAAAAGCCACATCAGCTTTAGGAGAATTTTAGTAGGACAAAAAGATGGTATCTAGCATTACTATTTTATTTTGTTAATCTAATGTAGGGAGTTTTTTCCAAATCTGATTAGCCATTTTAGATAATAGTTAATTAGCTTTTTTGAACCAGGAAAAAACTGGCCAGGTTACAATCTGACCAGTTGTTAACACCCCTGGTTACAATCTTACCAATATTTGTTATTGCTGGGACTGCACGGATTACGTAGATAATCAATTATAGAAATAGTTGGACGGTTAAGTCTCTGAATAGAATAATTAGGTTTTATGCCCTCAATGTACCTAATCCATTTAGACATCATGGATCCTTGAGATAACCGAATTTGGATTTGGGTTCTAGTTAATTAAGCATATATGCATTATTGTTGCTAATCATGCAATGCAAGGATTAGACAACATATGACTTTGTTTTCCAAACATATGTAGCACTAACTTTGACATTCAGCACTTCATTCCACAGTCAAAGGTATTAGTTAACTAAAGAAACATCGAGGAAATGGAGGCTCTGTCAAAATCTCGTTGGCAACATTAATGCATTCAAAGTCGTTGCACAATGGTCTATGGTCAACTCTATCATAAGTGGATTTTTTTTTTTTTTTTTTGGTTTTTTTCTGAGAGCTTCATTTAAATTTTAAGGTGGGATCTTTCTGGGAAAGCATAGAAATGAAGTGGGTACAGCCAATAGTTAGTCAACGTTACAAAGCTTTTCAGGATCATCCAGGGTCGGAATCAGAGACGGAGGGAGCTGAGGGGGGACCGGAATAGGCCATGGTCCCCCTTAAAATAAGGGAAAAAAAAATAATAAGTAAAAAAAATAATAATAAAGTAAAATTTTAAATTTAGTCATTTGGACCCTCTTCCGAATTTTTTTTTTTTAAAAAAAAATAGCCCTATTTTTAGATTATTTGGCCATATCCAATAAAAATTTTTGGTCATATTTTTAATTTTTTTGGGTCATACCCATTAAGGTTTTTTTTAATTATTATTATTTTTTTTTTTTTTAATTTTTGGCCCTTACTTTCAAATGTCCATTTTTTGGCCCTTACAATAGTCTTTAGTTCTTAAAAAACAACCAAAATAATTTTTTTTAATAAAAAATTTCTAAAGAACCGAAAAAAAAATTTTGGTTGGCCATCTCCCATAAAATTTCTTGGCTCCATCCTTGATCGGAATCCCTTGCAATTAGAAATCTCAAAATTTTCTGAGATTTGCTTTTGGGTCGATAATGTGAAGGAGTTGTAGGGGATTTTTAGAAGAAAAAAAATGTTAAATTAGTTTGTGTAGTTTATTTAATTTGTACGTAATTAGCTCTTTATAGTATTAAAATAGACTCAAAAATCTATGATATATGTTAAAAAAATAATTTTTTCTTACAGTCAGATTTCATCTTAACAGATTTCAAAAGTGTAATACTAATTTAAATATGATACATATTACAATGCTATTAGAACAACGTGGTGGGATTAAATAGAAAACAAAAACCAAAACCATAGGTTGAATTTAACCAAAAACAAAAATAAAAAATCGTTTATAAACTCTACACTATAACACTCCTACCTTCTCCAAAGTTGCATTCTTTTTCTTTATTCGCTTTTTAAGTTTCAAAATTGTATGAAACCGGCCCTGGCCGGCCAAGGCCATGCACGTCCAGAAAAAGTAGTGAGAAAATGAAAAATAATACCCAAGCTTTATAGAAAATGAAAGAAAAACTACAGATGGACGCATGATGCATGAAGAATGACGCATGACAATGGTGTAGTGCTTGTCCATGCATGAATGGGATTTGCGCTTATAGTAAGTGAACTCTGGATCTAAACTCTCTTAATAACTTATTCATTTACGTTAAGGCAAGTTTGGTGCGTAATGACTCTTTCATTTAAAAAATAATAGTTATTATTAGAAATAAAAGAAATTGGAATATAATAATTATATCTTGAATCAAAATAAAAAATAATAATAATAGTTACATCGATCTATTCATTAATTTGGTTGTAATACTAAAATATAACTATGAATAATATGTATTTTCCTTTGCAATAAGCTTTTGAATAACATCCTATTGTAATCATATTTATGATCCGTTTGAGTTTGCGATTTAAAAATAGTAAATTTAAAATGTGATTTTTAAAAATGCAATTAAGTATTTAGTAAAATCACAATTTATTCTTTAAAATTACAATTTAACCTTTAAAATTATTCATTCCAAACTATGATTTTTCTCTGCATTTCCTCCCACCAAAACACTCTTTTACCTGATCATTTCTTTCTCTGCAACAAAAAGCAAACAACACAAGCACTTTCCCAATTTAAGACCCAAATTACCCTCACAAAAGACCTCAAGTCTACCTTTTGCAAATATTTCCTTCATCTCTTAAAATCCCATTAAAACGTTGTTGTTAGGTTAAAAGATTCTCTTGTTAAATCTAAATCGATGGTTTGTTTTACAATAGATGTAAAATGAACGGCCTAAAATGTGACAACACATAAAAGAGAGAGAATAAGGTGTTCTCTTTCTTACGCGCTATCTTAATTTAGAACGTTCATTTAAATAAACAATTCAAATTATTTTTTCGAGTGTAATACCTATTTCCATGGGAAGAAAACCTTCTTTAGAATAGCAACTTTTAGTCTAAATGATCATTGACTTTTTTGAACCAGCAAAAGACTTCCCCGAGTTATAATCTTACTAGTTGTTAATGCATGTTTAGGGTTTGTTAATGCATGCTGCTGAGAGTGAAGAGATTACACAGTGAATGAATTATAGATTAATTGCTACGTAAAAGACTGAACAATCAACCCTAAGGGGTTGGCTAAGTGGCACCTATTATTCATTAATAAGATCTGAGACACTAAGTGCAAATTGTTTCTTGAAGTCACACTCATCTAGTGAATAACCAATGAAGTACCATGTTCCGTACCATGTTCCGTGTAGAGAAATTTTTGAAGGTACGGTCAGGAGCGGAACTATAATATTTAGTTTTGGAGGACAAAAATTAATTTTTAAAGATATTTAATTAATTTTTTTTTTGGAACCCCTCAAGCCGAAGAATAGTTTGGCCCCTAAATACGGTGCGCAGAATCTACTTTGCAGGTGCGAGTTTCCCTATGAATCCGGCATTAGTACATGATTTGCATGCAAATATTAATTAGCTAACAAAGGATGCAAGTGGATTCCACACTGACTTAAGTGGTCCACGAGGAGCAACTCTATAGGATTTGTCTTTAAACGCATTTAAATTGACGGATTGACTAGGAATCTTTAATTTAGTCAAACCAAATAATAATTTCGTGACACAAACCTTTTATGTGGAGTAGGTACAATTTGCCAAGCTTTTCGGATCATTTTGGGCCCGGATCCCCTTGGGGAATCACTCTGCTCGGGTAAAGTGTTTCACTCAATTTTTCTGTAATTTTTTTTTTTAAAGCTTGAATTGCAGACGACCAATTAGGAAGAGAAAACTCAACGTCACATGTAGTCACTTCAGCAGCAGCTAGCGGGTGCTTCCTTTCGGTGGCGGAGCCACATATGCCCTTGGGGGTGCACGAAGATTTTAAAAAAAAATTTTCCCAAAAATAAAAAAAAAAATTCCTTAAACTTTTTACATATGTATGGTAAGCCAAAAAAAATTCCTTATCTAATACATATATATATATGTATGTTAAACTTTAATATTCATATGATTGTTTATGTTGTTGTTTAATGTTTATAAACTTTTATTGTCTCTTATAAGGTCGTGATTTAACCTGAAAATTTTAGGTTCATGAATAAATTAAACTTTAGGTTTATGAATTGATTAATTTAACTTGTTGAAGGCTTCAATTTAGATTCGGTACTTAATGATTATGTATTTCTAAGATACTATAAAGTGCAGTTCTAGATATTTTTATTTTTTTTTGATATATATAGTGTCGACATGTTACATTTCTAATATATCAATTTGAGCACATATTTATAAACTTTTATAGATATTTTTTTGTGATGCATATATTATGTAAATTATCAAATTTTTAGGATGGAAAAAAATTTTAGGACGAAAAAAATTTTTAACGGCACCCCCAATATGAATTGTCTGGCTCCGCCACTGCTTCCTTTTGAAGTGGATCTCTCGTCAGGCCCAAGAAAAAAAAAAAAAAAAACTATTATATGATCGTATTGTGCAATAGATTGAGGAGTAAGGTTATACTTCACCCTTTCTAGAGGATAGCCAAATGTAACAAAATCCAAATTTATAAACTTTATAGACTTTCCATAATTCTTTTTAGCATTTAATTTAGATTGTCATCGGTGCACATTGGAGACAAAGACGTTTTATGTTTTACTGACAATTTAACTAAAATTGACATTGCCACCTTAGAGAAAGTTAAGCACGTTGGACTTTCATGAATGTAAAAATAAGAAAGTAAACAAGTAAACATTCCAAAAATTTATAGACATTAGAGAGTTTCTAATGTTGGGAGGCCTTAAATATTAACTTTCATGGAAAGTATATTCTTCACATCAAAAGAAATGTTACATGTTTAGAGCGAATAAATTCTCATTTTTTATGTATAGAGAATTTTTAAGGCCTCAATGTTATAAAAATTGTTATTTTTACCATAATCGAAGGCCTTAATTTGAGATTTTTTTTTTTTTTTTGAGGGAGGGTGTGTGAAAACTTGAGATTATTTATGAACTTTCTATCATACTAGAATTTTAATTTTTTTTTGGGAAATTTAAATGGTGGTATATATTCCTTTGCAAATGCAAGTATATGTCTGTCAGTTATTGAATTTTTCTTCACCCCTTTGACGGCTGTAGACAAGATGAAATTTGTAACAGCGGAACATTATTGGAACGGGTAGAGATTTACAGCTGCCAAACTGACTCAGCCAAGCGTCTGCCATTTTTTTATTTTTTATTTTTAATTGAAGAGAAAAGAGGTTACAAGGGGGATTATGGATGACCGAATCCCTTTAAGGTAATACCATATCTGAAGGGTTAACCTTCTATCCCTAAATTTTAGTTTTGCCCTAGATTTTAATTTTGAATCCAAAAACGAATTTTGAGACATTAGAACCAAATATTAGCTCATGGAAATTTAGCTAATAGAAAAAATAAAAAATAAAAAATAATAATAATAGAATTTTTCATTTCCGTTTTTATTTATTAGAGGCAGACACGCGTTGGACAACGCTTTGCTGCCTCAATTTGACAGCCACATAAACGAACTTTATTGGAACATACAGAAATAGAAGTTAAAAAGAGAAACATGAATATCGGGGCAAAGATTTTTTTAACGGTTCTTTTTTTTTTTTTTTTGGCAGCTGAATTTAGTAGGGACCTGGGTTTTCAAAACATAATACTTGAAGGGGATTGTTTACCAGTTGTCAAGGCCATAAAGGATCCTACTTTACCCTGGTGTACCTAGGGGCAAGTGGTGTGCGTAATACCCGAAGAAGCTGGATGATCGGCCATGTGATGAGGGAAGATAATTTTGCGGCCTATAGTTTGTCTAAAGCAGCTCTCATGAGTATTACAGATGTTGTTTGGATGGTGGAAACACTTCAGTGTATTTTTGAATGCGTTTCTGTAGAGCAGTATCTTTAATTTAGAGTCTTAGCGCTCTAGATGTTATTTTTATATCAATGAAAGCTGGAAAGCAATTTCTCTCAATATATATATTGACCCATTCTCATCATAAGAAGTTGTCGCTCGATCTATTCCTGATTAAGACCGCAAGGATTGGCCAAAGGGGTGGCTTGTCACTCCTTGACGTGCAAGTAACCACTCATTCTCTTTCCCATGTTCTATCGTAATTTGAACAGTCTACTTAAAATCAACAATTCAAATTAAAATTATTGTTATGGGTTTGATGCCTTATTTCAATGAACAAAACAAAAACACAAAAAACAAAAAACCTTTATAATAGCAACTTTTAGTCGGGATTTCCGGTGGAGGAGTCAAATTTTTATGTAAAATAGCTCATCAAAACTCACTTTATCTAATTTAGCTAATGAATTTTTAAAGCCCTCTTACATCCGATTAGCTATATTTTTATTTATATCATTTAAATATATTTTTATTAAAAATTGTGAAAGAATATTCTAATAATGATCCATTGAAAAGTGAGAAAAATTTTAAGAAAAAGAGAAAATAGGTGAGAGAAACAATAAAAAAATAAAATAGTTTCGTTGAAAAGTACTGCTACATGTAGCCTTTTTTTTTTTTTTTTTTGCTAATCTAATCAACTATTCATTTTGCATTTTTTTTTTTTAGTAATGTTAGGTAGCATCTTTTTATCCTTCTAAAGCTGATGTGGCTTCCAAAATCACCATTCGATCAAAATTCAAGTATGATTCATTTAAAATTTAATAGTGATTTCAAAAGCCACATCATCTTTAAGAGGATTTTAGTAGGATAAAAAGATGGTACCTAGTATTACTATTTTTTTTTTTTTTATTGCTAATCCAATGTAGGGAGTTTTTTACCAATCTAATTAGTTATTTTAGATAATAGTTAATTAGCTTTTTTGAACCAGAAAAAGACTGGCCGGGTTACAATCTGACCGGTTGTTAACACCCCTGGTTACAATCTTACCAATATTTGTTATTGCTGGGACTGCACGGATTACGTAGATAATCAATTATAGAAATAGTTGGACGGTTAAGTCTCTGAATAGAAATATTAAGTTTTATGCCCCCAATATACGTAATCCATTTAGACATCATGGATCCTTGAGATAACCGAATTTGGATTTTGGTTCTAGTTAATTAAGCATGCATGATTAGATGCAACACAAGGATTAGACAACATATGACTTTGTTTTCCAAACATACGTAGCACTGACTTTGACATTCAGCACTTCATTCCACAGTCAAAGATATTAGTTAACTAAAGAAACATCGAGGAAATGGAGGTTTTGTCAAAATCTCGTTGGCAATATTATACGTGGAGGGCAATATTAATGCGTTCAAAGTCGTTGCACCATGGTCTATGGTCAACTCTATCATAAGTGGAAACTTTTTTTTTTTTTTTTTTGGTTTTTTCTGAGCTTTATTTAAATTTTAAGGTGGGATCTATCTGGGAAAGCATCGAAATGAAGAATATTGACTAGGGAGTGGGTACACCCAAAAGTACGTCAACGTTACAAAGCTTTTCAAAGCTTTTCAGGATCATCCTGGGTTTGATCCCCTGCAATTAGAAATCTCAAATTTTTCTGAGATTTGCTTTTGGGTCGATAATGTGAAGGAGTTGTAGGGTATTTTTAGAAAAAAAAAAAATGTAAAATTAGTTTGTATAGTTTATTTAATTTGTACGTAATTGGCTCTTTATAGTATCAAAATAGACTCAAAAATCTATGATATATGTTAAAAAAACTAATTTATTTCTTACAGTCAGATTTCATCTTAACAGATTCCAAAAGTGTAATACTAATTTAAATATAATACATATTACAATGCTATTAGAACAACGTGGTGGGATTAAATAGAAAACAAAAACAAAAACCATAGGTTGAATTTAACCAAAAAAAAAAAAAAAAAAAATCGTTTATAAACTCTACACTATGACACTCCTACCTTCTCCAAAGTTGCATTCTTTTTCTTTATTCGCTTTTTAAGTTTCAAAATTGTATGAAACCGGCCCTGGCCGGCCAAGGCCATGCACGTCCAGAAAAAGTAGTGAGAAAATGAAAAATAATACCCAAGCTTTATAGAAAATGAAAGAAAAACTACAGATGGACGCATGATGCATGACAATGGTGTGGTGCTTGTCCATGCATGGATGGGATTTGCAAGCATAGTAAGTGAACTCTGGATCTAAACTCTCTTAATAACTTATTCATTTACGTTAAGGCAAGTTTGGTGCGTAATGACTCTTTCATTTAAAAAATAATAGTTATTATTAGAAATAAAAGAAATTGGAATATAATAGTTATATCTTGAATCAAAATAAATAATAATAATAATAGTTACATCAATCTATTCATTAATTTGGTTGTAATACTAAAATATAACTATGAATAATATGTATTTTCCTTTGCAATAAGCTTTTGAATAACATCCTATTGTAATCATATTTATGGTCTGTTTGAGTTTGCAATTTAAAAATAGTAAATTTAAAATGTGATTTTTAAAAATGCAATTAAGTATTTAGTAAAATTGTAGTTTAACCTTTAAAATCGCAATTAAACATTTAAAATTATGCATTCCAAACGATGGTTTTTCTCTGCATTTCCTCCCACCAAAACACTCTTTTATCTGATCATTTATTTCTCCGCAACAAAAAGTAAACAACACAAGCACTTTCCCAATTTAAGACCCAAATTACCCTCACAAAAGACCTCAAGTCTACCTTTTGCAAATATTTCCTTCATCTCTTAAAACCCCATTAAAACGTTGTTGTTAGGTTAAAAGATTCTCTTGTTAAATCTAAATCGATGGTTGATTTTACAACAGATGTAAAATGAACGGCCTAAAATGTGACAACACATAAAAGAGAGAGAATAAGGTGTTCTCTTTCTTACGTGCTATCTTAATTTAGAACGTTCATTTAAATAAACAATTCAAATTCAAATTCAAATTATTTTTTCGAGTGTAATACCTATTTCCATGGGAAGTAAACCTTCTTTAGAATTGCAACTTTTAGTCTAAATGATCATTGACATTTTTTGAACCAGCAAAAGATTGCCCTGGGTTATAATCTTACTAGTTGTTAATGCATGCTGCTGGGAGTGAAGAGATTACATGGTGAATGAATTATAGAATAATTGCTACGTAAAAGACTGAACAATCAACCCTAAGGGGTTGGCTAAGTGGCACCTATTATTCATCCATAAGATCTGAGACTTGAAATTCACTAAGTGCAAATTGTTTCTTGAAGTCACACTCATCTAGTGAATAACCAATGAAGTACCATGTTCCGTGTAGAGAAATTTTCGAAGGTACGGTCAGGAGCGGAACTATAATATTTAGTTTTGGAGGACAAAAATTAATTTTTAAAGATATTTAATTAATTTTTTTTTTGGAACCCCTCAAGCCGAAGAATAGTTTGGCCCCTAAATACGGTGCGCAGAATCTACTTTGCAGGTGCGAGTTTCCCTATGAATCCGGCATTAGTACATGATTTGCATGCAAATATTAATTAGCTAACAAAGGATGCAAGTGGATTCCACACTGACTTAAGTGGTCCACGAGGAGCAACTCTATAGGATTTGTCTTTAAACGCATTTAAATTGACGGATTGACTAGGAATCTTTAATTTAGTCAAACCAAATAATAATTTCGTGACACAAACCTTTTATGTGGAGTAGGTACAATTTGCAAAGATATGTGGAGTAGGTACAATTTCGTGACACAAACCTTTTATGTGGAGTAGGTACAATTTGCCAAGCTTTTCGGATCATTTTCCCTTGGGGATCACCCTGCTCGGGTAAAGTGTTTCACTCAATTTTTATGTAATTTTTTTTTTTTAAAGCTTGAATTGCAGACGACCAATTAGGAAGAGAAAACTCAACGTCACATGTAGTCACTTCAGCAGCAGCTAGCGGGTGCTTCCTTTTGAAGTGGATCTCTCGTCAGGCCCAATAAAAAAAAAAAAAAAACACAAACAAACAAACTATTATATGATCGTATTGTACAATAGATTGAGGAGTAAGGTTATATTTCACCCTCTCTAGAGGATAGCCAAATGTAACAAAATCCAAATTTATAAATTTTATAGACTTTCCATAATTCTTTTTAGCATTTAATTTAGATTGTCGTCGGTGCACATCGGAGACAAAGACATTTTATGTTTTATTGACGATTTAATTAAAATTGACATTGCCACCTTAGAGAAAGTTAAGCACGTTAAACTTTCACAAATGTAAAAATAAGAAAGTAAAGAGGTGGACATTCCAAAAATTTATGTACATTAGAGAGTTTCTAATGTTGGGAGGCCTTAAATATTAACTTTCATGGAAAGTATATTCTTCACATCAAAAGAAATGTTACATGTTTAGAGCGAATAAATTCTCATTTTCATGTATAGAGAATTTTAAAGGCGTCAATGTTATAAAAATTATTATTTTTACCATAATCGAAGGCCTTAATTTAAGATTTTTTTTTTGGGGGGTGAAAATTTGAGATTATTTATGAACTTTCTATCATACTAGAGTTTTAATTTTTTTTTTTAGGGGGGAAATTTAAATGGTGGTATATATTCCTTTGCAAATGCAAGTATATGTTTGTCAGTTATTGAATTTTTCTTCACCCCTTTGACCACTGTAGACAAGATGAAATTTGTAACAGCACAATATTATTGGAACGAGTAGAGATTTACGGCTATCAAATTGAGTCAGTTAAGCGTCAGTCGTTTTTTTTTTTAATTGAAGAAGAAAGAGGTTACAAGGGGGATTATGGATGACCGACTCCCTTTAGGGTGATACAATTTCTATAAGATTAACCTTCTACCCCTAAAATTTAGTTTTGAATCAAAAAACGAGTTTTGAGGCATTAGAACCTAAATATTAGCTCATGAAAATTTAGCTAACAGAAAAAAAATAATAAAATTTTCATTTCCGTTTTTATTTATTATTATTTTACTTATTTATTAGAGGTAGTCACACGTTGGACAACGCTTTGTTGCCTCAATTTGGCAGTCGCATAGACAGACTCTATTGGAACATACAGAAACAGAAGTTAAAAAGAGAAACATGAATATCGGCGTAAAGATTTTTTTAACAGTTTTTTTTTCTTTTCTTTTCTTTTCTTTTAATAGATGAAATGGGAAAATAGAAACTTACACAAAGCAAAAACATGACATGCCAATTAAAGAACATTATTTATTAAGTTAAATATGTGCATGCTGCAATGGATTTGAATTGGCGTGAGCTGTGGTTGCACTAAGGGGGGGTTTGGGCAAAGTCTATGATTGCCCGCCCCCAGTATTTTACGGATATATGGACAGCTAGAGCCTAGAGATACTAACCTCCTCCAACCTATTTAAGCTTATAAGTCAAAAGACTTTTTATGAGCTTTCAGTTGATTAAACACAATCAAGAAATGGTTGAAATATTGCAATACAGAAGAATTATGATGAAGTTGCTGGCTTTGTGCCTCTTAACCTCTTTGATGTTTGTTCAAATTACTGAGGCCAGAATTCGGCATTACAAATGGGATGTGAAGTATGAGTACAAGTCCCCCGATTGCTATAAGAAGCTTGCTATCACTATCAATGGCGGAACACCAGGACCCACAATCTTGGCCCAGCAAGGCGACACCGTCATTGTTGAGGTGAAGAACAGCCTTATGCTAGAGAACCTTGCAATCCATTGGCATGGAATCCGACAGGTAAATACACCTCAATTTCCATTTTCCTTCTTAATTGAAACAGATTCATATCTTTGTATTCATGTATTATACCCTACTTCAACGCATATTCTTTTGTTCGATTTGCTGCAGAATGGAACACCTGGGATGGATGGAACAGAGGGGGTGACCCAATGTCCAATAGTTCCTGGAGATACCTTCAAATACGAGTTTAAAGTTGATAGGGTAGGTGTTAGAGCCCCTGCAATTGGCTCTGTTTTTCCATTTTTGTTTGTTCATTTGAATTTCACAGTTTCTGTCTTTGTATCTCAATCTATGTTTTGGTTATGGGCAGGCTGGGACTTACCTGTACCACGCGCACTATGGAATGCAAAGAGAAGCAGGGCTATATGGGTCAATCCGTGTATCACTTCCCGATGGAAAGACAGAACCGTTTGCCTACGATTATGATCGGAGCATCATCCTTAACGATTGGTACCACAAAAGCACTTATGAACAAGCCACTGGATTGTCCTCCATTCCTTTTGTCTGGGTTGGGGAGCCTCAGGTAAAAAGCACTAAATTGAATTACTATTACTGTGTTATATATATATATATATATTCTCTTGCTTTCTCTAATGGGTATTGCTTTTATCGATTTTCAGTCGCTTCTTATTCAAGGAAGAGGAAAATTCGACTGCTCTAGTACACCCTCTGCACCCGGGGTTTGTAATGCATCAAATCCAGAATGCTCTCCTTATGTAATGACTGTAATCCCAGGAAAAACTTATCGACTAAGAGTCGCAAGCTTGACTGCTCTATCATCTCTTAGTTTTCAAATAGAGGTAAATTTCATGACCACCATTAGTGATTAAAAACAATGGTGTTTTTAGAGTGACATTAATTTCTTTTGAAGCAGGGTCACAATATGACTGTGGTTGAGGCAGATGGGCACTATGTGGAGCCATTTGTGGTGAAAAACTTGTTCATATACTCTGGAGAGACATACTCTGTTCTTATAAAAGCCGATCAAGACCCTTCAAGAAATTATTGGATGACAACAAACGTGGTTGGCCGACTTCCTAATACAACAGCCGGTTTAGCCATTCTCAATTACTATCCAAACCATCCAAGGCGATCCCCTCCAACGGCTCCACCAGCCGGCCCCATTTGGAATGACACTGCACCCAGATTGGCTCAAAGTCAAGCTATTAAGGCTCGCCAAGGTTTCATATCCACCCCGCCGGCAATCCCAGACAGAGTCCTCGTGTTTCTCAACACACAGAATCTCGTCAATGGCTATATCCGCTGGTCCATAAATAATGTATCTTTCACCCTCCCCCACACCCCTTACCTTGTTGCGCTGAAGTACAACCTACGACATGTGTTCAATCAGTCCCCGCCACCTATTGGGCAGGACTTGCAGAACTATGACATTTACAGCGTCGCTAAGAACAAGAATGCCAGTTTGAGCGATGGCATTTATCGACTACAGTTCAACACGACAGTGGATATTATACTGCAAAATGCAAACACCATGACTACTAACAACAGTGAGACGCATCCATGGCATCTCCACGGGCACGATTTTTGGGTCCTAGGCCACGGAATTGGCAAGTTCGACATAAATAACGATCCAAAGAAATACAATTTGGTGAATCCAATAATGAAGAACACAGTGCCCATTCATCCCTACGGTTGGACTGCTTTGAGGTTTAAGGCAGATAATCCGGGTGTGTGGCTTTTTCATTGCCATATAGAGTCTCACTTCCACATGGGTATGGGAGTGGTTTTTGAAGAAGGGATTGAGAAGGTGGGAAATTTGCCTTCTTCTATTATGGGCTGTGGTGAGACCAAAGGATTTGGCAGGCCATAGATGATTTAAGATGACCTTTTTAGTGTATGCATTAGAGCACTAGCAGCTAGGAGCCGAGGACCATCCTTAAATTTCATTTCCTTCTATAAATGTAGGAAAAATTCTTAAAAAATTTCCTGTAACAAAATCCTTTGGTGTTTACAACACCAAATGATGCTTCCCTTAAAAGATTATTTTAATGAGATATGTTACACATCATTTTGTCAGTCATCTTTCAACCATTTCTTTTACAAATTCATTATTGAATTCATGGACTCATATGTGGGTCTTACAAATTTAATAGTGGATTCACTCGTCCACTGTATGGAGATTGGTGAAAAATGAGATGGATAATAATTTTTAGAGAAATGTTATGAGTCAATATTTTTTTTCATATTTAACCCATCTTATCTTACAAATCAACCATTAGATTTGTGGATTTATGTGGACCTCGCATAAGTCAATTGTGGACCCCACAAATATAATGGTTGATCTATTAAATTTGTAGAAGAATATGGCTAAAATATGAGAACTTATTGACCCTTAATATTTCTCTAATTTTTATTGAGTAATGCTATGTACCATTTTTTTATTCTCTTTTTACCCTCCTAAAGTTGATGTGCCTTTTAAAATCACCATTAAATTTTAGATGAATCATACTTGAATTTTGATTCAATAGTGATTTTGAAAGCCACATCAGCTTTAGGAAGATAAAAAAATGATAAAAAGATGGTATCTAGTATTACTCATTTTTATCATTTATCTATTTTAATATAAATAGGCTTTCTCTTTCCTCCAAAATTTATTTGAAATCCCCCTCTTGTCCGAACATGTAAAAAAAAAAAAAATTATTTGAAATAATATTTAAATGACTTTCTCTTTCCTCTCTCTTTCTCCTAACATTTAATTTAAAGAATATTTAAATGTTATAAGAAAATGATAAGGGATCTATTATGGTGTATTTGAATAAGGAAACAAACAGTAATTTGGTTTCTTACATTTAAGAAAAAATTAAGAGAAGTTGCTGACCTCCGTTTCATGAAGCGTGGTCCCCAATCGATTGAGTTACTCTTTGGAGACTACTGTTAGTACTCTTATTCATAATAAAAGTCAGACTCGACCTTCCATTTTCTTTTACTTAGAGAAAGAATTGCTCAATAATCATTTGGGATTCACAAATGCATTATTTTGTTCAAAACAAAATTGTCAACTCTATCTCTCTCTCTCTCTCTTACTCATTAAAAATGTGGCATGTAGCATGTTTTTGACGAGAATTAAGCATATTTTCATCGGTTAAAAAGCTTCAAGTAAAAAACTATCTTTTGATTTTCTAAAAAAGAACATCCATTTTGAGAGGAAAATTCTTTTTAGCTGCATTAATAACATGCCATCTTTTCGGTAGATCGCATTTTCCAAGTCATTTAACACAAAAAACGTCCTGAATTTCGTAATTTTAAAATTTACAAATATATTAAAATTATAAGATATCCCGATCCAAGCCAATGGGCCTAAATTGAAAGTTGTTAGCGAGTCCACACTGGACGAAAATTTCCAAACTTTGTTGTTTCCTACATGGACCGTTGAAATGAAAAAGAAAAACGCCGCTAGCAGGAGTATTTATGTTGCAACGTAGAAAAGGCTTGATGCCAGTGCTAGCCTGGCCCTCGAGATGAATGGACTGGGCCTGGCCTGAGCCTGGTCTAGCCCAGTTAACCCAAGGTTTCATCAACAAATTATTTTTGTTATGTTTAATTTTATAAAAGAGTTTGAACTTTCTTGGCCAAAAATAAGCATTGAAAATGGAAAATTTGGATCCAAATCCTCTAAGTTTTTTTACCATAACATATTGATGAAGTTTTTAAAATTATAACCATTATTTTTATTAAATGGTTTAAATTTTATCACCTTAATATACAACTTAGTGACATAAAATTTAATTTTTTTTTATTATTTTTGATAAAAATTGAAATAGTAGAATCTATAAATTTAATTAAAAATAACTCTAAGAATTTAAGAACTTCATTGTCATCTTAGAAAATTTTAAACTATTTTGATTTGGAAATTCTCTCCTTTTTTTTCACATTTTTAAATGTTTATAACTTTTTTTTGTGATTGCATTGGGAAGTAAAACTTTTGTTTATAGAATAAACCATAAATTTTTTTTGGGAAAAATCCACTCTATCAAACTATCACCCAATTGACAATGTTCTACCCCCCCGCCCGCCCTAAAAACTTTCAATTGGGACAATGTGCTCCCAAACTACTAAAAATTTGACAATATACTCCTAAGGCTAGCAAAAAGACAAAAATTATCATTTTTTTTTGCCAATAAGACAAAAATACCTCTATTTGTACAAAAAATAATTTTTGTTCATTAACAAAAATGATTTTTTTTTTAATTTCTACTCAATTTTTTTAATTTTTATTTGTTGTGCATACACCTGTAAGGTTTGTGTCTCACATTGAAGAAATATAAAGAACAATAATACTTAATATATATAAGTGGACCCATGTCCATTGGCTTAGGCTGTTGGGCTAGAAGTGGTGTCCTAATATGTATATTAACTTACTCTTGTTTGATTCACCATGGTGTTTCTCTCCCCAACAATTGGTATTAGAGCCCATGGTTAGTTTCCGTTGCTGACGCATTTAGTTTTACTCCTTTAAAAAGAGTGTCGAGTACGCGTGATACCCTTATGTGATGGGGAGTTTGATCAATGTGGTAGAGACTCATAAGTAAGGGAAGATTTATTTGTTAACGCGTTTGGTTTGACTCTAGTAAAAAGAGTGTCATTTCTCTTGGAGTACGTGTGATACTCTTGTGTGAGGGGTGAGGTTGGTCAATATGGTAGAGACTTATAAGTGAGGGAAGGTTTATTGTACATGCACTTGTGAGGTTTGTGTCCTACATTGAAGAAATATAAAGAACAATAGTACTTAATATACATAAATTGACCAAAACTCATTAGCTTAGGCTTTTGGACTAGACATGGTGTCCTAATCTGTATATTAACTTATTCTTGTTTGACTCTCCTTGATGTTTCTCTCTCCAACATTAATTTTAGTTTTTTTTTTTAATTTTTTTTTATTAAGGATATTTTCTTTATTAGGGGGGAACATTAACAATTTGTGGTAGTTTTGGGAGACATTATCGCAATTGAAAGTTTAAGAAGATATTGTTAATTATGTGGTAGTTTGAGAGGGCATGTAAACTTTCTCTAATTTTTTTTTTAATAAAAAAGCCTTATTTTTAAGCTTCTCCAAAAGCGCAATTTAAAACCTTTTTAGAGCAAAAAAGTTAAAAAAAACAAAGTGATTTTAAAGATTTTTACTAAAAAGACCAATTTTTGTTTAACACAACTTTTTATATATTAGAAATATTTTTTTAGGCCGAAAAAAAACAGAAACACTCGGTGTGAAAAATGGCTTTTATAAATTAACTCAAAGAAGGCCCTAAAGCTGGACCTATGGGCTTAGTCCGGAGTCCTAACCCTCTAAATTTGAAGGATGGGCTGGGCCACCCGTGTGCCCATAGCTCCTACACAGCTCGTCGAAAATATGCCATACATATTAACATTCACACTCCACTAGAATGAAGAATCCCCCGTCGATTGCAGTCTTAACCAATCTCCGATCTCTTTCTCCTGTCACCCCCGGCGCATTTTAGCCCCATCCACCTCACCACCAACATGGACCCGGAGACGGACCCGGACCCGCCCTCCGATCCCCTAACGAACGAGTTCGGCACCCTGGACGACCTGGCCTACGACCTGAGCTCGCTCCAGGACATGGCGGCCCGAGGCTCGTGGCGCTCCATCCTCGACAAGATCGCGCGCGCGCGCTCCCTCTCGCTCCTCCGCAAGCCACACGAGCACCTCACCTACCTCTCCTTCAACGTCCTCGCGCTCGCCAAACTGCGCCGTTTCAACGACGCCTCCGCCGAGCTCGACACCCTCGAGGACCTTGACGGGTCCCACTACCAATACCAATCCTACCCCTCTGTCTACCCCAACCGGTCCGGTTCCATGGTGCCCTTCTCCCTCCGGTGGCTCATCGCGCTCATCCCAGTCAAACTCGGTCAACGCCAGCTAGGCCTCGACCGCTTCTACAGCCTCCTCGATTTCGTTCGCTCCAAAGTGAAAGAGAAGGATGGCGTTTCCGTGAATATCTGGAAGAAGAGGGAGGGTCTTGTGATTAACGCGATAATCGGGCACCATCTGGGCAACAAAGAGTTCTCTGTATGCTTGGATCTGATGCACCATTTGCTCATCCCCAATTTCTCAAACCCTATATTGTGGTCGAAGCTCGGGTACATTCAGATGCAGATCGGGGATTTGGAGAGCGCAAAGAGCTCGTTCAATCGCGTCGAGGCGTTGATGAAGGAGGGCAATGGTGAGGGGCTACTGAGCGAAATCGAGTTCAAGAACCTGGTGGGTAGGAACAAGGCGATGGTGTACATGGTAGGGAAGGACTACGTGTCGGCGGTGAGGGAGTTGGAGGAGTGCATTGAGAGGGACCCCATGGACGTGGTGGCCATCAACAACAAGGCGCTCTGCTTGATGTACTTGAGGGACTTGCCGGATTCGATCAAGGTGCTGGAGAATGCGCTCGAGAGGGTGCCCACTGTGGCGCTCAACGAGACGCTGGTCGTCAATCTGTGTAGCATGTATGAGTTGGCTTATGTTAATCACTCCGATACCAAGAGGACGCTCAGTAGTTGGATCGCTCGGGTTGCCCCCGATGACTTTGATACGACCTGTACTCGGATTTAGAGGTACTTATTTCTCGTTTGCATGCCTTTGCCGTTTGAGTTTGTTTATGAGCATGCATTACACTCACATTTTTTGGATAATTTGTAAATAACTATGGAATTGGTACTAAAACCTGGGGTTCAATGTATTTTCTGTCGAATCTTTCATCCGGGTCTTTGTATGGAATTTCTCGTGTTACACAGCTAGAATGGCTAATTTCTTAAATATAGGAGGATAATAGTAGTGTTTGTCTCTTCAAGTGCTGAACTGGTTTCTATCAGCTAGATATTGATCGTATAATTATTCTTGTAACGCCTTGTTTGGTCCAAATTTCCAAATTATGTATTGAACTGATTGGTGTTTTGGTATATGTCATGTTTATAGCTTGTAGCTTGTAGCGATGTGTGGATAAACTTGAACTTCTGTCTTATGTCGATTCAATCAATTCTTGAGCTTTAATTTAATTGTCCATATTGGTGATACCCTATTAACTGCCTCTACCTGTTGAGTGGTCTTAAAATTCGATTGCTTTCCATGTCTTCTTCACCGTTGGTGAGTATGCCGAGATCAAACTCTCTCATGGGACCCACCTGACATGCCTCAACTCCAGTAGGTCATCTCCACTGTCAGGTTTGCTCCTTTCCCCATTGACCATAGGAATGACATCTACCTCGAGCTCACCTCTAGTATGTCGCTGCTACCATGAATTTCGCTATGCTGTCTATGGCTTTCACTACACCTTCTTGTCCATGGTCAGCTACACCCTGCCCTGTGCCTGGTTTGGCAATTTTCCCAAGCAATATCCAGAGGTTGGTGCAATGGGTGATGGGAGAAATGGCATCATTGAGGTGGTTTGTTGGGGAGGTTGAGGTGACAGAGCTCGTTGAGCAGGGTGAGAGAGTTGAAGGGCTTAGGAGGTTGAGGAAGGGAGGGAGAGAGTAATGATGCAGGTTGGCAGAGCAATGGATACCATGCCACAATGCACATAGGCCAAAATAGATAAGGTCGTTGGTGTAGTTCGGGAGAGAGGGAGAGGGTGAGGGAGGCCAAGGCTAAGGCTAAGGGCTAAGGCTTGTTGATCTTAGGGGTTTTGGATATTGGGAAGAGTGGCTAAAAAGAAGTGTTCTTTTAAAATTATATAATTAACTTCAAACTTACGATGGAGTGATGGCTTACATGGTGGGTGGTTGGCCTGGGGCATTGTCGCTGTCAAATGGGGATGTGTGCATAGAGGTTTGGTTAGCATGAAACATTCTTCAACCACTTGATTGGCACATGTATTGGTCTTTTAATTGGTCATTCCACAACTCCAAAAAGATCAAGAGTAATCTGGTTATTACACAGTTCCAACAAGCACGTACAACAACCATGGTATAATTTCCATCCAAATTAATGTTTGATTTAGACAGTAGAGGGGCATTGAAACAAATTTGTCAAATTAAGAGGCCAAGAGATGCGACATAAACTTTAGAAGGGGCTTGCAAATAGAATGGTATTTCAAGGGGGAATGTGTAATTTATACTATTTATTATATTTGTAATTGGATTTATTGCAGAAGATAGTTTCTGTATGGATGTCACTTTTATCTTTGTTTTATCTTTTCTCTTTTTTCCTCTCTGCTACATTAGGTGTAAGGTTTATCTTCATGTATAAAGAGGGAACTTTGAGTAACTTGCAATAGGAATCTCATATATGGTTCTAGATGCATTTTTCTGGAAGGTAACCTCATAGAATTATTCAAATTCTTCTAATTTTTCTCTGTCGGCTGTATTTGGCATCAAATTGACCAAATGTTTCAAGCAAACAATGGTAGTGATATGGCTGGTTATGAACGGACTCAATAGATGTTTAGGCAGTCACATAGTTTCTCTATCAGGGCAATCTTTTATGTTGTAAAATGTTGCATTTTTGTGTTGAATTTGTCTTTCTCCTTCTTCTATGTAGCAAAGTAGCTTGTGGACAGTGCTAGGAAGCCATTGTGCATTCGAACAAGCAACTGATTAAGCTTTAAAAAGCCTAAATGCTCACATAGTTTGACGCATCCGTGTGTATGGCTTGAAGAGGCCTTTTAATTATCAAAAAGAGGGATATAGCCCAAGTCTTGAATACAGAAAAGACCGATTATGACTGTTGCAAGAGTCTCTTTGAAGCTCATTGAGAGGCTGAAACTGTTTGCCGCTGAGTTTCAATTCGATATGTTTATCCAAAATTCCCGAAGAACTCCCCTCGCTGGCCCACGGACAACAGAGCGAATTTAGTAGGCTATAGTACTGTATGGCTATGGGCCTAGTCGTTTTGTTATCTTGCTCTCACGAGTGCTTTTGATGGATCAACTGTAGTATCTGATACTACTTACTAGGCGTGGGTCATAATCCAGTCAACTGTAGTGGCCTGTTTGAACAGCCTCAGGGATGATCTTGGATTGAAATCCAAGACATGACCCATTGAAAGCCCAGGTAATAATTCCTAAACTAGATTAAAAAAAAAAAAAAGAAGAGATTTGTCCAAGGAAGTGATAGCTAGCTCGACTGGCAGGGAGACAGATACACTGCCATACGTAGCCAAATTCTCTTGATCGACCCTTTTCCTAGTCAATCGGGCATACTCTCTCCTACTCCAAGAAGAGAGGCAGCATGAACTCCATGTGCATCCATCTTCAACTGATGCAGCAGCTTTTGCAATTAGTAACTCTTCATACTCAAACAAGCGAATTCCTGCAAATCGTGTACACATACATAGATACGCATGTATGTGTGTGTGATTTCTTATAAACATGCTATGATCAATATGGCAGGAAAAATTGTTGCATCTAATGGATATGATGGAACATTTTGATACAAAAAACTGCTAATATAACGAAAGGCCACATCCCTAACAACTTAGATTATTGTTGTTAGACTATTGTAGCATGACATAGACTATTGTTTTGTTTTTATATCGTATTAGAGTTGCATGTCAAATATTGGCATCACGTTCATGACATAAGCATAGGATTGCAGTATTTTGTGTCCTAAACAACTTATGCCCCTGGGAGGCATCCATTTTATAGACGAATGATTACAGGGTTGATCAACCGCCTCAACCTATTTCTTTATTTCAAACTTTTGGCTGCAAAAATTTTCTATATACATCGCGTATCGTTGTATTTCTTGTATTTATGCTCTTCAATGCACTAGTAAGATGAAAGAACTATTAATTTCAGATCTAATAAAGCTTATGCGAATGGTTATTGTAATGTTCAGAATGATATAATATGACATCTAGCAGCTTTCCCCCACACAGAATGTTGAAGGATCAAGTTGCCTGCTGGGTCTTGGGTTAAACTTTACGTTTGGGAAGGAAGAGATACAGATTAACTTGCAATTGCTTTAGTGTTCTAGATGCCTTTTCTTGAGATGAAACATCCATAGAATGATTCAAAATAATACAGCTTTCTCTATTATCTTCAAGTTGGCATCAAGTACTGATGCCAAGATGTTTTAACATTTAGCAAACATTAGCAATGACTCTTCTGGTTGTGAAGGGACTCAAATAGATGTTTAGGCTGTCATAATGTATCTGTCATACCAATATATACACATCGTAATCTTTTACATCATTATGTTGATTCTTTTGTTATATGATTTTACTATATTTAGTTTTTTATTTGACTTCAATTTGCTTAGTCTAGATCCAAAGAAGTAGTTGCCTGTGATGGCTGAGATGGAACAGGAAGTAATTGATTTCTCTAGACAAATGAGTAAATGAAGTAGATAAAGTGCATTAACTCCAGGACTTTTGGAATTCAGGACTGTTTACAACATGAAATTGCTGAATACTGTTTGGATTTTTTTTTCCTATTTCCTTTTTGATTTTTGGATATAAAAAGGTTATGAAAGCACTCCTTCGTCAAGATGATTGGCACTTGTAGACCTTTTTGGGAAATTCTTACTCCTATATTCTAAATTGTTACTCAATGATGGTAAGTTGTTTTTGTTTTTGTTTTCTTTTCTTAATTGGTAGGTCTTGACTCTTGAGCTCATAACCACATCCATCTACTGAGGAGATGTCACATTTGAGCTAGAATTTTATAGCTCAATGATTGCAAGTTGTTACTGAATTTGACTTGGTGATTAGTCATTACTCACTGAATTTGGTGTTTGAGCAAAACTCTTGGGCTTTTGAAAACTGATTAATTTTTTTTTTTTTTTGAAAAGAAGAACAATAACAGGATAAACAAAGAACTTGCGCAAGTATTTATGGCTTCTGGCCTTATCCCAAGAAGTCCGTTCAACCTCATACACTGACCAGTGCCCAGTAGCGTCATCTTATTTATCTGAAGCTGATACTTACCTTTTACCGGAACTGCGCAAATCGAGAACAAGTCAAGCTTGAGTTTGAACGAAATTTAAGTTAATGATAAATTAAATTTGAATATAAAATCTAATTCAATAATTAAAAAATGGGTAGGGTTGGCAAAGTTTTCCAAATCAATTTTGTGTTCTCAAATCTTAACAAACAAAACATTTTCTTACAAGCACCTCTAAAAAAAAACTACACTTTATGATTAGGATCTCTTATAATTGGAAATTTTTGTCATGTCCCTCTTCTTTGGATAAGGGTTTGTACAAGAAAGCTCCCCAGCCTGACCTTTGATGAGGGCCTGTTTAGGCCGGAGAACCTTACTCAAGTGAGTTTTTTTATTGAAAAAACTACGTCATATCAACTTTAAAATTAAATTAAAAAGATACTTGTGTGGCATTACTCACTCCCTAAACGCTCTACCTACTAAGTTTTGGTCAAAGAAAAGTAGGGGATCTTGATGGACATGCTAGCAGACAGCAAAATCCAAGGACTCGTTGAAGTATTCCTGGGGCCCAAAATGAAAGAAGAAAAAAACGAAAAGAAAAGAAATTCGTTACGTCAAAAAAAAAACACTACAAACTTTTCAACGCATCTGAGAGGCGATCTGTTGATCATGATTAAGGTAAGGTGCAAATTACATAGATTTAACGTTATATAATCCACGACAACTGGAGGGTAGGTAGCCAAGAACTTCATCCAGCAAGCCCACCAACTACCATGAAGCAATTTGGAAGCAATATTTATATGACACTTCAAATTAATTATTGATTTTTTTTTTTTCCTTTAGCAAAAATTAATCTAAAAATTAGTTAAAAATGTCAGGGGGCATTAAAATTGAAATAAAGGATATCAAAATTCTATGTGAGACATACGTGAGATGATTTTCGTTCAATTAGACAGAAATTAGTAATGAAGGGTCAGAAATTAGTAATGAAGGGTCTGAATTGAAATTTTTTTAAACATTTACATTGTCAATTTTTAAACATTGAGGTTCGAATTAAAAAATTCATAAAACTTCAGGAGTAAAGTGAATTTAACCCTATTATCAAATATTTTTCGTTTGACTAAGAGGTGAACAATTCAAAATTTATTTACTAAATGTCGTAATCCCATGATCTAACGTTGTTTGTTAGCCCCAAAAAGAAAGAGAATGAGTAATCGTCACCAACAACCCAATTAGGTATACACGCCTTTCACCACCCCCACAAAAAAAAAAAAAAATCACAGCGTTTCAGCTCCTCGCATGCATTTTACGATGTCAAATGCAATTGCAAATCTAACCAATCAGTACCGTCTGATTTTGATTCTCTCAACGACCAGCGGAGGTCCAACTGCTGGCTGCGGACGCCTTTGGTCCAACCTCACCAACCCCAACTTGTTCTTTTCCCACCAACCCGCACTCGCGCGTGCGCTTAAATCCCACTGTTTCAAAAACTTTATAGCGTTTCCCATTGGGTATCGGAATCGAATCCCTGAAACTCCCAACAGATTTCGGAACCTGTCTGTATATTTCAATGGCTAACTCGTTGCACAGCTCGTCCACCATTCCTCGGCTCAGTCTCAGAGGCCAATCCCTCGGGCTCCACTCGGCTGCAGAGCCCAGTTTCAGATCCATATCTTTTGCCTCTCACCCTCGCACCCTCCCTCTCAAGTATGTCATCGACCCACTTCTCTCTGTTTCTCTAAAATCATTTCCTTTCTTTCTCTGATCTATCCGGTCGTTTTTGGTAGGTCTTTGGAGGGCACAAGGCAGGCAAAATCTTATAGAGTAAGTGCGGTAGTGAGGGCAGAGAGTGGCGTTGACACAATGGAAATTGATCTTTCTCTTAGTCCCAGAGTTAACTCCGTAAAGCCTTCCAAAACTGTGGCCATCACCGACCAGGCCACGGCTCTCGTCCAAGCTGGCATCCCCGTTATCCGGTTAGCCGCCGGAGAACCAGATTTCGATACCCCAGCTCCGATTGCAGAAGTAATTATCCTCTTTTAACTTTTGAAATATTCTGTTTGTTTTTAGTAATTTTTTTTTTACCTCAAGTGTTTTACATTGATCTAGGCTGGGATAAACGCGATTCGAGAGGGTTACACGAGGTACACTCCAAATGCGGGGACTCTAGAAATCCGCCAAGCAATTTGCGAAAAGCTGAAGGGTTGGTGCTTGCTATATTTTGTGCCACTTGAGAGTTGTTTTTATGTGGTGGGTGGATTTGTGAGATGCGAATCTGACGGACAATTGGGTTTTTTGTTGTTGCAGAGGAGAATGGGATCTCTTACACGCCTGATCAGATTTTGGTCAGCAACGGAGCCAAGCAGAGCATTCTTCAAGCCCTGCTTGCAGTTTGTGCACCCGGAGATGAGGTGCAAAGCTTTATGCTTTTCATTGATTGTTTTACACCAAATATATGGCTGTTTGATACAATTTGTTGTGTAATTATACTGGAAGTGCTTTGTGGTGTACAGTTTGGTACAAGATTGTCTTAGGGAAGTTTAGTTGTTTTTATACTTGTTTAGCTGTCATTTTAATTAGACCAAATTACTTCTTGAAAAGCTACTCAATGACCCACTTTAACATAGGGTTATTGCTGATCGAGAGTTCAATGACTGAAAATTTTGAGTTTAGAAGACTTAAAAAGATGAGGGTGAGACAAATTTGTTGCAGACGACTATCTGGTTTCACAAAGCATATCAAAGTTTTAAGAAATTTGGTAGAGTTGTAGTTAGAAGAAGAAAAGTTCTCTTTGTTAACTACTTAAAGAGGTTGATATGCAATAAAGCTGGTGGCACAGATGGCCTGATGGTGGACTTCAAAAGATTGTGTAAGAACTGTGTGTTTCTTGCACAATAGGAAACTCTGTTAAAATTTTAATTCTCCTAAATGTGGATGTTTTAAAGGAGGAAATAACTTGTTTAGGCTTTTGTTAACAGATTACAAAGATTGGTAGCTGAAGGGATGTTCTCTTTTTCCTCACGTGTTGTTGTTAAGGGCGTTAAGTTAAAGTTTCGGTAGATTGGTTGCTGCGTGGATTTTTTTTTTTTTCTCATCAGCTTCCTCTCGAAGCTATGATGTTTTTAGTGTTCCTATGGTGTCTATACATGTTGAATATGCAAACTTTTAATGCTAAGAGCTGCTGATTATTGGAACATTGAAATACTTTTAAATGTGAAGGTTGTGTGCATTTACCAAACAACATTAATTTTTCAGGTTATAATTCCAGCTCCATTCTGGGTGAGTTACCCGGAGATGGCAAGACTGGCTGATGCAAAACCTGTGATTCTTCCAACAAGCATCTCTGAAAATTTTCTTTTGGATCCGAAACACCTTGAATCCAAAATCACAGAAAAGTCAAGAGTGCTGATTCTTTGTTCTCCATCCAACCCAACAGGATCTGTTTACCCCAAGAAATTGCTGGAAGAGATTGCTCAAGTTGTGGCAAAGCATCCCCGGCTTCTGGTACAATACCTGACCTGAACCTAAAGACAGAACTTGAATATTTTCAATGTCACTGACATTTCAATCTTGGATTTTCTAATGCTTTTTCTCTTCAGGTGCTGTCTGATGAAATATATGAACACATAATTTATGCTCCAGCAACTCATACGAGCTTCGCTTCTTTGCCAGGCATGTGGGAGAGGACTCTAACAGTCAATGGATTTTCTAAGGCAAGTCAATGCTGCTGCATATTCATATTGGTCTCCGTTGATTAATTTTATACACTGTTTCTCTTCTATCAATTGGTTCCTCCATATTTAACTGTGGTATGGTTGTATTTTCATACATAAACTGGTAGGTCTTATTCTATGAATTGACATTTAGGTTGTGGGACTTTGTAGGCCTTTGCAATGACTGGTTGGCGGCTTGGATATCTTGCTGGTCCAAAACATTTTGTTGCGGCATGTGGAAAGATACAGAGTCAGGTATATCATATCTTTATTAATTTACATATTTCTGCTCACCAAGCTCTATGCATCATGCATTCTGTTAATTTCATTTCTACTTTGCCATAAGGAATTGGTTTACAAAAATCAAATTACTTATAATGATTGTTGCAACGAGAATATATTATATGTTTAGCTTCTATACTTGATTTAGAACAACTGATTTTTCATAACTCTTGTGTCCTGTTCTTGCCTCTGACATTCAATGGAATATTCTAGGCCGAATAGGCTCCCATCTTCTTAGGTTAACTAGGTGGATTATGTTGACAGTTTGATCCAAAGTACTGTCAGAAATTACTGTCATATTCTTAACAGTTTCTGTAGGGTATTGAGGACTGCTTGCTGCAGTCATATATTGATTTTGTGCGAAGGTTTGCAGGAACACTTTGAATTCATGGCACATCAAATTTTCTGTGATTTGTTTCAAAATATGGACAAGTAAATCATGTTGAACAAAAACCAATGGACAAGTAAATCATGTTGAGCAATTAGCTGATTGAGTTATTAGGTGGGCTTTGGGGTTCATTTTGGGATATTGAAAGGAATCTGGTTTGAGTATGCTCAAGTTTGTTAATTCAGAGTTTGTTACTTGATCAACACTTGCAGATGTTGAAATATTGATGGAATTTTAAATTAGGAATTATGAAGATTTCTGCAATTCGAATATCCCAATGTTGCGTAGATGGTTGAAAATTTGGTAATGTGTTAAATATAAGCTTCTTGAAAATATTTCTGAATTATTTGGTGTGCATAAAAAATTCATATCCTGAATGGAAGACATGATTTGGGGTGCAAAGTAACAGATTTTATTGGGTCTTGAGATCTAGATATATTATAGTACTCAAATACAATGAGATCTTAGAGGAGCATTTAAAGGGGCATGTAAAAGCAAAGTGATGAGGACCAAAAGATTTGTATTACATATGCAAATTAAAATTGTATCTACTGTTTAGAAATTTATTGATATCTTAGACCATGGATTGTAAAGCATGGCTTATTTTGCATCTTCCTTTCTCACGTACCCCAGCAAGTAGGATAAGAATGAGGAAAGTGCTATGCACAGAGTTAAAATGCAGAGGCTGAATTAGAAGTAACTATGGAGGGCATAATATCATACGCTTGTGTTGGGGAGAAATACAAAATGAACACCATGTAACAAAATGAGGAACTTCAATTAAAATAGTATAAACTTGTTAAAAAGAAAGGATGATAGTCTTTTTTTTTTTGATAAGTAAGAAAGGATGATAGTCTTAAAAGGTGTTAAGTTGTAGTTGAAACTGCTAAGAGGTTACCAAGCAGAAGTTACAGATCACGGTTGCCAACTTCACATATTTAAAATGGTGATTGTTAATTAGTTGGGTTTATTTTTGATACCTTCTTAACTCAATCAGAAAACTAATTAAATTAAACCTGTAATGGAAGTTGATATTTTAACATTTCAACCTGCCTTTGTCAGTGGATGGGAATTCAATCCATGTTACTTATAATATAGAATGTAAGCTCCAGCTGATTGTAGTGTATTTTATTCCAGTCCACTTCAGGTGCCAGTAGTATATCACAGAAAGCGGGGGTTGCAGCATTAGGTCTGGGTTATGCTGGTGGGGAAGCTGTTGCTACCATGGTAAAAGCATTCAGGGAACGGCGGGATTTCTTGGTTAAAAGCTTTGGACAATTGAAGGGTGTCAAGATATCAGAACCCCGGGTACTAACAATTTGCTTCCTTTTTTTTTTTTTTTTGTGGATAACTCAGATGATTGTTTTCCTGATCATCACATATTCAATACTTGCAGGGAGCTTTCTATCTCTTCATTGATTTCAGCTCTTACTATGGAGGTGAGGCTGAGGGATTTGGCAAAATTGAGAATTCCGAGTCCCTCTGCCGGTATCTGTTGGACAAGGGTCAGGTATGCTTCATGCAATGCTGTTTAAGGAACTTTCCATTCTCAGAAGTTTTTAATTTTAGTAGTAATTGGGAAGGGATGAAAATTTTCTGTCATGCCATTACATGGAAAATCTCTGGATAATTTTTTTTTAAATGCTGATGATTTTGTGTGAACTACATTCTAGCTCCATCTGGAGTTTGAGGGAGTAAAAATTATATGGAGCTGTTTATTCTCCTAGTTGGGTAATGGCTGTGTATTTACAGGTTGCGCTAGTCCCAGGGGATGCATTTGGGGATGACAGCTGCATCCGGATCTCATATGCAGCATCACTCAAAACCCTTCAGGCTGCAGTGGAGAGAATTAAGAAAGCACTCATCTCACTCAGGCCTGCTGTCCCTGTTTGATCGATGTAGATAATTCCGGTGCCACCATAGGCAAAATTTGCTTTTCCTTTCTTAGGCTTCAAAATGTTTATTGGAATAATTATTTGGAAACAAAATAAGATAAAGTATGGTCATCTGGTTTGGTTGGCCCTTTTTACCAGCATCGTCTTTGTTTGTGATGGTAAGTGCAGACGACAAACTTGGACATTTCCTTTGTATAACGTTTTCAGTGAGGTTGGGTTTTTAACAAAAAGTAGCACATTGGTAGTGATGCCAACAAAAAACACATCTCAACTAACAAGGGTAATTGTCTTTTTGATCCATATAAGATCACTGGATTAATTTCTTGTATGAGTGGAGAGATACCTATCAACTAATTTCACTTTTGTTAGGAATTATGATTAGGAAAAGAGAAAATTACATGCACTCTCAATATACGCTTTTTGACATGACATTGAAAATTACCGTTTTGGATGGATCGCTATTGAATTTTAGATTTCATGGTGATTTTTATTGTTATGTTAGGGAGTGTGGACTTGAGAGTGCATGTAGCATTCTCCAAGAATAAATCTGTGTCCAAGAATAACTCCTGTCTTTACCCCTCACTCCTCTTCCCCTGCATGTGGTTCTTACGTATTTCCCCACCATTTTCCTTTACCATAGGAGCAGTAGATCATTAATTTTGTTGTTTATTTATTTATTTTTATTGTGGATTACTGTCTCCCATTATGTGTGTAACTTTTTGTTGCATAGATAAACGAAAGGGAAATGTTAAGTGTTTTTTTAGTCCTAGTTGTATATTATTTTTTAAAAATGTAAAAAAAAAACTGACCCTTATTTCTTTGAAAAATGTTTGGCTTCATTAAAAAGTTTATCTTTTGGCTATTTTAATTCTAGGTGACATGACCTATTTTAAAAGTAATAAATTTTAAACAATAAATTAATAGATTTCTAGAAAATGGGTCATGTCACCTAGAATTAAAATGGACAAAAGATGAACTTTTTAATGAAGTTAAATATTTTTTTATTTCTTTCACCTGATTATTAGAAAATAATATCTACCTAAGACGAAGAGGATACTATGAAAACATAAAAAGAGCACCTAACATTCTTCCAAAAGAAATCGTTGTCCTATTAGCTCCACCATTCTGCAGGACATGGATATGGAACTCCTCATCTTCGAGTTCAGATTTGGCTTTTACAATGTTTCCCTTCTTGTTGTGGTCTTCATCTTGGTTGCCACTTGCCATTGTAGAAGACCTCTTCTAGCTGGTTTCTTTGTGTTCTGTATCAGAAATTGCCTTGTGTGACTCATTTCTTGTCTTTCAGCCCAATATACATTGGACCCAACCTTTTTTTTTGTTTTTTTTTGTTTTTTTAAAGCAATATATTTTTTTGTTTGGGCTTTGTTTTCGAAGAGCCCGCCCCTAATTTTTTGTTTTCTTGTAAATGTAAACCAAACCAGGTTTCAATGCCAAAAATCCATTAACATTATTATTGCCAAAAGTCCATAGGTTTTATTATTTACCATACTCAAATTTCCTTGCGTAGAAAGATTTGTTTCTTAATTAAAATTTAATTAGTAAGGAATTGAAGGACCAGCAATTTCTGTGACATACGTTTCACAATTCCGTGGAAGTGATTTGCCCCAAATATTCAGGCACATGTGCCTTCTTTTGATGGTAAACATATCTAGTTTACGCAAGATGGTAATTGGGAATATTCCTGTCCAGAAGACTTTGCTTCAAATGTTTCAACATCTTCAAATCATAACGTATTTGATGAAGAAAGTTGAAAACTTTTTCAAAAGTTTCTCTCCTTCAAACCCGAAAGCAAAGAGCAGAAAGCTAATCCTTGGACCTTGTTCTTTATAATATTCCAATCTACCTGGAATTGCTTTGCATAGAACATCCTGATCAAGATGCCAAGAACACCCTTTATCCTAAGCCTAAACAAATAACTTGAACTACAAGAAAACCAATCTCAACAAGAATTCTCTTCTTCTCCCTCTCCTTCTCCTTCCCCTTTCCTCTCCCCTTACTTCACCCATTTAAACGCACGATGGTACTCATGTTGAACACAAACAAAAAAAAAAAACTTTCGAAATGGAGACGTATAATTCTGGCAAACAAAGCGCAGCAGAGATTGTGTTCTTCGACTTGGAAACGACAGTGCCCAACAGAACTGGGAAACGTTTCTGGGTATTGGAGTTTGGAGCAATTGTCGTTTGCCCACAGAAACTTGTCGAGCTAGAGAGCTACAGCACGCTCATACGACCCAAGGATTTGTCTGTGGTGCCGTTGAGATCAGGAAGATTTGATGGGATAACAAGGGCAGCTGTCGCAAATGCGCCGGTTTTGGAGGAAGTTGCCGACAAGATATTCAGTATTCTGAATGGGAGAGTGTGGGCAGGCCACAACATCCAAAGATTCGATTGCATTCGTATTAAGGAGGCATTTGCTGATATTGGTCGGCCGGCACCGGTGCCGGTTGGGATGATTGATTCTTTAGGAGTCTTAACCGACAAGTTTGGGAGAAGAGCCGGTAATATGAAGGTATGCATTAGCAAATCATTGAACATATCCAAACATGTTTAATTTCTTTATTTGATCAACATTATTTGGGGGATTTTAGTGTATATTCATGTAATTAAGAAGGAAATATTCTTGACCTGATCGATCTATTTTTATTAGATGGCAACATTGGCTTCTTACTTTGGGCTTGGTCAGCAAAAGCACAGGTATGGAATTCATCTCATTAGATATTTAGGGTCCGATTGATTTTACGGTTTCAAAACGTAGTTAAGGGTTTGATAAAAACATGTATGGTTTAATTAGCTTTTAAAATCGTACGTGTTTAAAAAAACGCATCTAATTGCTTGAAATTTGAAAATAAATATATACCATTTTGTAAAAGCACATGCATTCCCAAATGAGATACTTTATACGATTTTGTTTAAAAACGCACTTTTAATCAATGAAATCGCGGGATAAAAAAGGGACTCTTTACATAAAATCATAACCATGGCTTTTACAACAATGTCAAACAGAAGCCTAGACGATGTTCGGATGAACTTGGAGGTCCTCAAGCATTGTGCAACAGTGCTCTTCTTGGTATGCACTTAATCTCCCAAAAGTTTTTCAACAATGTTTGTCAAGATCGTAATTTTTTCATACAATTAACATTGTTTTGGGGGTTAAATATATATTGATAATTTGACGTGGAATATATATGGAATTAGGAATCAAGTCTCCCCAGCGTACTACAGGGCAAATGGCAAGCATCTCCCACAATTATGACACGAAGTAGAAGTAGTATTGGAAAATTGGCATGCAGAGAAGAAATAAGTAACCCGCGGAAATCTCCACCAACTTCTTCTGCATATCAGAGAGCAGTTCCCTATACAAGAGGAAGCTTGGGAAAGGTTTTAGTTATATATATATATATACACTTAATTTTCTTTTTTTGGATGAATATATATATATAAACACGCACATAATATTAATTAATTTATTTAATTGATATGAAAACAGATGATGACAGAAAGAGTGAGGGATATCTTGTGTAAAGCTCAAGGAAAACCCCTTAACAACCTCATCCTCAAGCATTCTCATACGCTGCTCCGATGAGAGTCAGAGGAAAGTGGTCGCCGATTTCGCATCTGCATGTCCCGCCGTCCGACATCCTATATATGTGGTTTGAGACCACATGCATGAATTACACGTAGATCGAGTACTTACAACGGTGGAAAAGAAATGGCTCTCGTTTTGAATGCCTTCACGTCCTTCGATTTGACACAATATTTCATGCACGTGAGGATGCTGAATCCGTCAAAAAGATGCTCTACAAAGACACCATTAATTCATTTGTATATTCTTAATTTAATTGATTAATTGGTTTATTCTTTTTAAAGCAATTGTTATTATCCAGAAGCAATTGGCTCTGTATGTAAATGTTACTAACTTGTAGTAGTGCGACTTTAATCCACCGTAATATTCTTTCCAAAAAGTTCAAACTGTGTTTTTATTGTGATATATATTACAACTTTTATTGTAAATTTCTTATAAACTTGACTTGGAAGTTTGTAATTGGCATGATCAGCTCATTGGTTAGGCCAATTTGGCCGTTATCTAAGGCTCCCCGGCCCAATGGAATAAGGTCCCAATTAGCAATGGTATAATTAAGTTTTGTTTAACAAAAAATATTTGAAGGCCCAATTATGGTCAAAATTGAAAATCTAAGAGTGTTCTGCTTAGATTTGTTTTGTACAAGAAGCAATCAAGCATCAAAACAATTTTTGGGATCCATTATATTTTAGAGGTGTATTTGCTATAACCCAATGCACATTAATTGATTGAACAAAATTGGTGAGGAAAAGTAAGAGTAATTTTAGAAATTTCTCTTGTTTTCCTCTTGAGTCTCTCCAAAAATGATGTGGCTATTAAAATCACCATTGGGCTTGTGATTGATCATTATTATATTTTGATCAAATGTTGATTTTAGTAGCCACATCATTTTTGGAGGGACTCAAGAGGGACACAAGATGGACTTCTAGAATTACTCGAAAAGTAATGTCTTAGTTAACGCATTTCACTTTAGTTTTAAAATTTGGAAAATTATTTGACCCTATACACACACACACACACACACACACACGTATCCCCTTAAACTAATTAACATTCAATTTGCAATTTCTTTAAAAATTAAAGATTGCTTCAATGTTCTCCCCCACTTCCTCAAACTATCAAACATTGGCGATTAACTTTTGTCCTGCAAAAAGACAAAAATGACTCTAAAACTTTGTCAGTAAGACAAAAAATACTCTTATAAATTTACAAAAAGGAAAAAAGAGGCCGGAAGAAAGGTTGGCCTCTTTTTATTTTTTATTTTTCATTTTTCATTAAAGGCATTTTTGTCATTTGGGGTACACTGCAATTTTTTGGTAGTTTGAAATGACATCGAAGCAATCTTTAGTAAAAGAAACATTACAAATTGATGAGTGTTAATTTGAGGAGTATGTATAGGTTTCCCTTATAAGTTATAACTAATATATATTCATCTTTAAAATATATTAATTTTGTTGGGTGGTCTTAGGCCTCTCTCACCCCACCATTGTTGGGGTTATCCCACATCTTTATCTCCCCCTCATACATCGGGCCCTGGGTCGGAGTAGCGATAATTCATTTTTCCTGTGGACTGTTGGGCCGAGACTTGTTGGTAAACCTGGGCTCTAATATCAGTGTTGGGTGGTCTTGGGCGTCTTTTAATTCCAAAAGCTAGTTCAAGAGGTGAGGCTTTCCCTCACACTTATAAACTCACCACTAGCCTCTTCCATAACCGATATGGGATAACCCCAATAATTTTTCCAGTATGTTTTACAGGGGAAAGAACAAACACACAATTACGCAAACATTATGTGATATTCATAGAAGTAATGCTAGATACCATCTTTTTATCATCCTAAAGCAGATGTGGCTTTTAAAATCACCATTGAATCAAATTTCAAGTATGATTCATCTAAAATTTAATGATAATTTTAAAATTCACATCAACTTTAGAAGGATAAAAATATGGTACCTAGCATTACTCTATTCCTAGAGCCTCCTGCAATTCCATGTATGTATTCTCTCTAGGAAATGCTGATCAATTAACCAAATATAAATTCGCACCTTTATGTTATATATATGCCCTAGCCGGCAAACATTGAATTTGTGTAATAAATTAAGCTGAATTTCAAGAATAATCATTTGCATATGTGTTTTATATTAGCTAGCTTCATTTATGTATTTATTTTTGTTTGACTAATTTCGGATTTAAGACATCCATCCACCTCTTCATGTCACCCAGACGGCCAAACCTACAAGCATAGAGTATCACGTGCTAATGGTTCAAATTCAAACAAAGTGGAAGCCTAAAAGGAAGAACAAATAAAGTGGAAAAGCCTTTCCTAAGCAATAACCTCTTATGTATATGCGGTTCACCCACTAAGCAATAAAGTGAAACAAGGCTTAAATACAATGAATCTAGACGCCTTCTGAGTTCTTAATTAATCTTACTTTCTATAATACAAGAGTCCTACCATGCCGCTGCCGTCGGACATATATTAAAATAATAATAATAATAAAAAAAAAATTATTAGTTAAATTTCTATGACTTAATATTTAGTTTTTAATGCCTTAAAACTTGTTTTTAGATTCAAAATTAAAACTTAGGGGTGGAAGGTTACCCTTTAGGGATGGTATCACCCAAAAAGAATTCGATCATCTTAAATTTGATGTTAATGCCTCAAATTTGGTACTAATGCCTCAAATTTGATGCTAATACCTCAAATTTGGATTCTCCTTTAATATTTCTCTTCTTCAATTTAAATAAAAATAAAATAAAACTAAAAAAAAAAAAAAAAAAAGAGTAAAATGTCTGACCTCATGGCAGCTAGAAATCTCTATTCATAATACAATACATTCCATTGACCTTGAAGAAGCCTGCTTCATGAGTAGAGATTTTTGGCAACCTGGGGTCATTGATCCCAGCGTTTGATGTGGCCAAGAAAATTTTTTTTCTTAAAAAAAAAAAAAAAAAATTAGGTTAGAAATCTGAGTAGAGATTTCCGGCTGCAAAATTTAGGCAGCCAACTGTCAGTCATTTTGCTTTTTTTTTTTTTTTTTTGAAGTGAGATATTAAAGGGAAATCCAAATTTGAGGTATTAGCACTAAATTTGAGGTATTATTACCAAATTTGAGGCATTAGCACCAAATTTAGGATGATCGAATCCCTTTTGGGTGATACAATCCCTAAAGGGTTAACCTTCCACCTCTAAATTTTAGTTTTGAATCAAAAAATAAGTTTTGAGGCATTAAAAACTAAATATTAACTCATAGAAATTTAACTAACAAAAAAATAATAATAATAACAAATTTTTTTAATTATTTTTTTTAATATATGTCCGACGCATAGCAGGACTCCTGCTTCATGGACCATGCACTAATCCAAAAAGTGGTTTTTACACGCGTTAGCTCTCCAATATTTCTTTTGAAATAGATAGTATCTATTTTATGGTCAGAATTAAAAGTTGGTATATATACTTAGTGGTATAAACAATATCATGTTATTTATTTATATATTTTAAAAAAAAAACACGCCGACATTAATATTATATATACCTTTAAATGTACTAACTTTAAATATAGACTATATAATAAAGAGGATCCCATAGTAAGCCTGCGTGTGACACATAAATGCAAGCTAATGGGTGCCGGCCAAAAAGTGTCATGATAAATAAGGTCATTTCGTAAACTTTGTTTCATTCAAAATATAGACAGGAGTGATTAGTGATAAAGAGTCATTATTTATGCTTGAATTGGTTGGACTTTTACCCACTGATCCACAATAAATGCTCTAATTTTTTCTTTTTCTTCTTTTTTTTTTTTTTTTTTTTTTTTTTCAATCTAAAATAATTAACTAAAGCTATCTTTTTTAATTTTTGTTAATGACTTTTCAAATACATTTTCTATCGGATTATCTATTTTTCTTTATACCATTTAAAGACCTTTACTTTTTATAATCCGAACAACAGAGAGAAAAAGCGAGATAGAAATACTTAATAAAAAAAAAAAAAGAAAAAAAGAAGAATGTGAGAGAGAAAAACATAAAATACTTGTGCATCGAATTGCCAGCTTTGTTGGGTCAACTTAGGGTTGAAGGCCCAATCATGGTCAAAATTGAAAATCTAAGAGTGTTCTGCTTATATTTGTTGTGTACAAGAAGCAATCAAGCATCAAAACAATTTTTGGGATCTATTATATTTTAGAGGTGTATTTGCTATAGCCCAATGCACATTAATTGATTGAACAAAATTGGTGAGGAAAAATAAGAGTAATTTTAGAAATTTTTCGTGTGTCCCTTTTGAGTTCCTCAAAGAATGATTTGGTTATTAAAATCATTATTAAGCTTGTGATTAATCATTCGTGAATTTTGATTAAATGGTGATTTTAATAGCCACATCATTCTTGGAGCCACTCAAGAGGGACTTCTAGAATTACTCGAAAAGTAATGTTTTAATTAACGCATTTCACTTTAGTTTTAAAATTTGGAAAATTATTTGACCCTATAAATATACGTACACACACGTATCCCCTTAAACTAATTAACATTCAATTTGCAATTTCTTTAAAAATTAAAGATTGCTTCAATGTCCCCTCACCCACTTCCCCAAACTACCAAAAATTGGCAATTAACTTTTGTCCCGCAAAAAGACAAAAATGACTCTAAAACTTTGTCAATAAGACAAAAAATGCCCTTATAAATTCGAAAAAATAAAAATAAAAGAAAAGAAAAAAAGAGGCCGGAATAAGGGGTGACCTCTTTTTATTTTTTATTTTTCATTAAAGGCATTTTTGTCATTTGGGGTACATTGCAATTTTTTGGTAGTTTGAAATGACATTGAAGCAATCTTTAGTAAAAGAAACATTACAAATTGAGTGTAAATTTGAGGAGTATGTATAAGTTTCCCTTATAAGTTATAACTAATATTCATCTTTAATATATATTATTTTCCCAGTACGTTTTACAAGGGAAAGAACAACACACAATTATGCAAACATTATGTGATATTCCTAGAGCCTCCTCCTGTTCCCTGTATGTATTCTCTCTAGGAAATGCTGATCAATTAACCAAATATAAATTCGCACTTTTATGTTATATATATGTCCTAGTAGGCAAACATTGAATTTGTGTAATAAATTAAGCTGAATTTCAAGAATAATCATTTGCATACGTGTTTTATAGGATTCGGCTTACATGCTGTTATTGTATTCTATAATTTAATCAACGGTTAAAATTAAATTTCTCATAATCTTTCTTCATTTTCTCTCCTATATTAAAAGCTTCTAAAAGTAAATCAACTTTAAGATTCAATCTTGACCGTTGATTAAACTACAATATACTTTCTGTTATTTTAATAACAGCATGTAAGCGGTATCCTTTTTTATATTAGCTAGCTTCATTTATTTATTTATTTTTGTTTGACTAATTTCGGATTTAAGACATCCATCCTCCTCTTCATGTCACCCAGACGGCCAAACCTACAAGCATAGAGTATCATGTGCTAATGGTTCAAATTCAAACAAAATTAAAGTGGAAGAGTTCGGTCTAAAAGGAAGAACAAATAAAGTGGAAAAGCCTTTCCTAAGCAATAACCTCTTATATATATGCGGTTCACCCACTAAGCAATAAAGTGAAATAAGGCTTAAATACAATGAATCTAGACGCCTTCTGAGTTCCTAATTAATCTTACTTGCTATAATACAATACCTTCCATTGACCACGAAGAAGAAGCCTGCTTCATGGATCATGCACTAATCCGAAAAGTGGTTTTTACGCGCACTAGGTCTCCATTTCTTTTGAAACGGATAGTATTTAGCTATTTTATGGTCATGATTAAAAGTTGGTATATATGATTAGCGGTGTATATAATATCATATTATTTATTTATTTTAAAAAAAAAAAAAACACGCTGACATTAATATTATATATACCGTTAAATGCATTAACTTTAAATATAGATTATATAATAACGATCGAGGATCCCATAGTACGTCCGCGTGTGACACATAAATGCAAGCTAATGGGTGCCGGCCAAAAAGTGTCATGATCAATAAGGTCATTTCGTAAGCTTTTTTTCATTCAAAATATAGACAGGAGTGATTAGTGAATAAAGAGTCATTATATATGCTTGAATTGGTAGGACTTTTAACCACTGATCCACAATAAACTCTCTAATTTTTTTTTTTTTTCAATCTAAATTAACTAAAGCTATCTTTTTTAATTTTTGTTAATGACTTTTCAAATACATTTTTTTATCGGATTATCTATTTTTCTTTATACCATTTAAAGACCTTTACTTTTTATAATCCGAACAACAGAGAGAAAAAGCGAGATAGAAATACTTAAAAAAAAAATAGAGAATGTGAGAGAGAAAAACATAAAATACTTGTGCATCAAATTGCCAGCTTTGTTGGGTCAACTTAATTAGGGTTGACATGCATCTTGGTACATAGTGGATGTCAACTTAGGGTTGGGTTGACATCTTGGTACTTAGTGAATGAAAGAATCCACGAGTCAACAACCCCCACAGCTTCGTTTCAAATTAGCAAACAGAACCTTAAAAAACTTCACGTATTTCAAACATACAACACAAGTTTAATATTACATTATCTCCAACACAAATCACCACACCAAAATCAACGTACGTACATCTTATTTTCTGCCCCACAGTCGGAATGAGGAGATCAAAACCTACCATCTCTCATTATTATACGTCCCATACTTCTATGCACATAATTAAGCAGTATGGGACTCCACGACACAAGAGAGAAGCAAGCAAGAAGCAACAGTACTTTATTGATTTATTTTTCCTTAAGTACTCCTCTTGACAGAGTCATTTAGGCTTGAATGGTAGCCCTTTTTCCACCAATACTTGCATCCACAGCTTCTCCAACAGTCAAGAAAACGTTTCCTCCAATTTTACTCACAAAGTTCGCCAACCTTAGCTTGTGAATGACTTGCCACCTAGGACTGGCAATGGCAAACTGAGAGAGAGAGAGAGTTGATTAAAGGGTACAAAAAAAAATAATAATAAAATTAAATTAAATTAAATTAAAAAAAAAAAAAAATCCAACGATTCGAAATTGATTGACATACCTCCTTCACCACTCCCCACTAAAAATAAAAGAGAAAAGAAACAGGAGAAAAAAAAAATGTTAGTTCTGCAGCCTTTACCTCCATTCCATGTGCTGTGAGATTCTTATGCAATTCCTGCAGACTAGCAATTCCTGAAGTGTCGATGTCCATTAGACCTATGCAATTATAAAACACAAAAAGAAATAGGAATTAATTACCAATTAACCTCTTGAAAGCAGAATATCTGTGACGTATATATGCACTGTACATAATATATATATTAGAGGTCTCTTCCACTTGATGGTTCAACTAAGCAATTTTTAATCACTAATGGCAGACATATTCTTCCAATTAAGTCCAAATAAAGGAACATCTCTCTTCTCAAATTGACTCCTTCCCTCAAGGGTTTTATGAAACTTAAGTTCATTAGTTATTACAGTGTTAAAATAGTAATCAAATGATTAAATTCAATATTTTTTATAAGTTTAAGTTTTTGGAATAAGCGGTGGTTTAATATATATATATAGTATCAGAATAAAGGTTTCAGTTTAAATTTTGTCTCCATCATTCACCTCTTATTTCAATTAAATATTTTAGGTCAGCCCACACATGAAGGAAGATGTTAAAATAATAATGAAATAATTAAATTTCGATCTAATTAAGGATCTCTCCCCACTAAAACTTACTGGAAGTGTCAAGAACTACGAGTTGAATAGTTCTTTTTGCATTTCCTTTTGTGTCCTCCGCTTCTTCAGTAACCCATGTCATGATCCTTGAACAACAAAAGTCAATTAATAGTTATTCATGATAATTTTGAACTTTGAATCTTTCTAGTGTGCGTAAGTGTACGTATATATATACCTTTCTACAATGATATTTGCATTTGCAAAACATAGCAAGGCGGATTTAACACGGATTATGACGGCCCCGGGAGTTTTTGCTGCCATGGGATATTGATTGATGTCGCAGAACATATCAGTTCCAGGAATTCGTCCAAGAGTTTCTGTGCCTGGTCGAATTGAGATGAGAAGGATCTTTGCAAACGATATTCCTACCTGCACCAACATCTACCCTTGTAAACGATATCTTCTCCACAAATGTGAATTATCATCACGTACGTGTTTATTCGTGTTCGAGTTGCGTTAAAACATGGGTATAAGATTATATAGATTATTTATAACATGATCTATTTAAGTAAATGACACAAACCCTTCAGGGTTTGTGTCAGGTTCGTGAATTGTGTCAAAAACTTTTAACCTTAAATGTTACCCTTTAAACTTAATATACTATTTTTGTGTTAAGTTTCGAATTGAATTCGCCCTACACTAAACAAACCTACCTAAGTTCTTGCCCAATATACAACACGAATTTCAATACACACTGGTGAAGCTTATAAATGGATTAATGGACTGCCATGAAAGGGATGGCTATTTGAATGTCAAATCCCATTTCTTGGTGCTCGGTGTGTCTTTAAATAGGGCCAACCCACTAGCAAAAACTATCGGTGGTCTCACACAATTCACTCATTACATTACACATTTCAGCGTCCAAGCTTGGCGTCTCGAGAAATGGGACCATTGTCACCGGAGAAAGATGGTGCTAGCTGTAGCAAGGCTAGGCCATTAGAAAAATGGTGGGGTATACGACTTCAATTGAAATTGGTGATCACTATACACAGTTTTAGGGATCCACCATGAGGATCTTGAGCCAAACATTCACTCAATTTGACATGATGACTTGCACCAATCATAAGGTTGTTGAACTATAAATTTGTGCACTTCTTGCCTAGTTTCCTTTTGTTTTTTTGTGGGGATGCAATCCAAGAGTGTTAATTGGTCGAGTCTTGGAAAAGTATTTTGAGTTTTGGCTTTTGAAAAGAGTTATTATAAAAATCAAAATTGAAAAGTACTTTTGGTGGAGACCACATTCGAAGAAGAATGTTGTAGACATATGGAATCTACAAAAGAAAATTCATGGGTGGTGGCCGCCATGAATTGAGAATTGTTTCTAAGAAAGTAAAAGAAGCAATAACAAGAAACTACAAAAAAAAAAAACAAAGCATCCTTGTGGCTGGCCTCCATAGATGGTGGCAGCCACTGAACAAACTCACCGGCCATTGGCCCATTGCGGAGTTGTCAGACAGATCTAACGGCCACTAGATAGCTTAATGGTCACTGTAAAACAGATTTGATGGCCTCCACCCATGGAGGCTAGTCTCCACTTTTTTTAAAATATTTTTACAAGTAACAATGCCAACCTCGATCGACATCTAAAAAATATAACACGTGTTTTCAAAACATTATTATATGAAAGTATGAAAAGGTATTTTAAAAATTGTTGTGTTTTATTTTTGAAGAAATTACACTTGAAATACTACTCTATTAATTTGCAATATTGTTTCCTTCAAATTTAAAAAGTTTGAAATGTGAGGAGTTATTATACCAACCCCTTTCATTTTCCTCCATCCGCTAGGATTTTCTTTTAAATTTTAACAGAGGAAGAGAAAATGACAAAAATACCCCTTCATAAAATTTTTTAAAAATTTTTTACAAAAAACACAAAAAAAAAAGAAAAGAAAAAAGGACACGCATGGCCACCAAGAAGTTATATTTTAAAAATCCTAAGTGCATAGTTGTATTTTTATAAATTTTATGAAGACATAACAAACATTTTACCCGTTAACCAATTAGGTTAACAAAAAAATTTAATGGTTTGGGGTAACTGAAAGAGACTAGTAGAATAGAGTAATTTTATAAGAAAGACTGAAGTCTTCCTAAATGTAATATAGCTTTTAAAATTACCATTAAAGTTGAGACAATAATTATTAAGTTTTAATCTATTAGTGATTTTAAAAGCCACGTCACATTTGGGAAGACTCAATGACGAGTACTCTTCTAGCATTCCTTGGTAGAATAACAACCAACATTTCTACTTTTTAAAGTTTGGAGGACATTGCAAATAGGATTGTACTGAAAGAGGTAAGTGTTGTTTCTTATTTATTTTTATTTTTTAACAAAGCATTTTGTGTTTTGTTTTTTGAAAAAGTATTCTATGGTTAGTTTAATTCAAATGGTGTTAGTGGTGGGACTACATTTCTAAAAATTCATTTGCTAACTAGTCTTTTTCAGTGTTTAAAAAAGTGAACTTTTTAAAGGTTGCATTTTACTATAAATAGGGATTGATCATTGTACAGATTTCATGATATATTAATTACTCAATAACTAATTCAATAAACTTTTTTTTTAAAAAAATAATAATTTAACAATTTTTAGTTTCTTTTTAATTGCTCTGCGCATATTCTTTATTAATTAGTAGAAGCCTAGCTCCAAGTACTTCTAGCTCCTAGCTCATATAAGCACAAGTTTAATAATTTGCACCAAATTAAGTAAAAAGTAAAAAGTAAAAATGTCTTACCGCAACTAGAAGGCCAATCTCCACGGAGACAAACAACACACCGAAGAATGCTGCGATGCAAGTAAGGAAATCAAATTTATCAATCTTCCAAATATTGTAAGCTTCATTGAGGTCGATGAGTCCAGGAAGAGCAGAAAGAATTATTGACGCAAGGATTGCTATTGGAGTGAAATATAAGAGCCTTGTGAACAACTGCAACGATATAATCACTGTAATTGCCATCACAATATTGGAGACTAAAGTTTCACAACCAGCACTGAAGTTTACTGCAGTACGTGAGAATGAACCTGCAATATATAGTTTAATGGTTTGTTTATTCAGTTAATTAAAGGCTAATTAAGATGAAATAGAATAGTAATTAGTAATTAACTTTAAGCATTTATTAATGCAGATATTTATGGGGAAATATTTAAAAAAGAGAATAGTACTAAATTGGTTTTGTCGGCTAAGTCCAGCTGGTATGCGAATGCGAGCTCTCTCTTTCATAAAAAGTAGATTTCATACTACTTGGAAATATACATAATAAAGAAAAAGCAGAAGCAGAGAGAGAAAAAAAAGGGATAAAGGCTTTTAGGGTTACTTCTTTAATATATTGAATTATATTCCAATGAGTCATACTTATAAAAAGAATTAAGAAAGTTGTGAACAACAAAATCTAGACTAATAAGAGAGCAGAAGCAAGAGAGAAGAGAAACAGATAACGGCTCTTAGGATTACATCTTTAATATATTGAATTGTATATTACAGTGAGTCATATATAGAAAAGAATTAAGGAACTAGTGAACATCAAAATTCTAGACTAAAAAAAAGTCTTAATATAAAAAATAATCCAACTTAACGAAACAATGACAAAAAGAAGCTCACCGGTTGCAACATAGCAAGAAGTGAAAGAACCTATGATGTTCATGAATCCCATGGCAACCATTTCTTTGTTTCCATCAAGGTGGTATCCTTTAATCGATGCAAAAGATCGGCCGACAGCAATCGCTTCCTAAAGTTGAAATTGTTAATTAATTAAACTACTGTAATAATTAGCAAGTTTAAGGTATTTGTTTTGTACTACGTAATATTTGTTGGAAGTCGAATAAATTAATGGTACGTGACCAACCGTGAGTGCAACAAGGGCAACAATAAGTCCAACTTTAGCCACTTCTCCGACAAAAGGGCCAGTGAGCTGTAACTGATGAACTGAGCTTGGATTGAAGCCTCCTTTGATGTGTTTAACAATCTTAATCCCATGTTTATCCGCTTTTGTCAGGAAAACAATAAGAGTCGATAGTATGACAGAGAGGAGAGGGGCAATGGCTGGCAACCAGAAGAGTCTCTGTTTCTTTTTACCCTGGGAATTATTAATATGAGTGAAAAGTATTAGAACTAATTCTGAGAGCATATATAATTAACAAAAAAAATTAGGAAATTAAGATTAGTAATCACTCACCAGAAATCGAGCAGTTAGGATGAAACTGAGGAATGCGAAGCCAAGGATAAAATTATGAGGATCCCACTGCAATGGAAGAAGCACAAAAGAATGAGAACAAATTCTTTCACTCATTGTGCTTTGTGAATATATGCTTTCAAGACTCTACCGCTCCTTTTTCCCTAAAGGAAAAAAGAAAAGACAAAGAAAAGAAATATAAATATATATACATGATGATGAATTGATTTCCAAACTGATTCCAACACAGATATTATATCAGTCTTGCTTGTGAAGTGATTAATCCCAAGTAGTCCCTTAAGCTGTTGAAGACCAATTACTATGGCTGCTCCAGCCACAAATCCCACAATAGCAGCATGGGACAGGAAATCCACAAGAAATCCTAACCTGTAAATTTGGAAAGAAAATTAACCAAAGATTATATTAAGACATGATGAGATGTAGTTTAGGAGAAGAATTAATAGTCACCTGAGAATTCCAAAGGCAGCTTGGAAGATCCCTGCAAAGAATGTTGCCGTCAAAACAAGCTTTGTGTAGGAAACTGGATCAGCCACAGGATCTTGGAACTGCTGAATCATTGAAGGCAAAAGCAGTGAAACCACAGCAACGGGTCCAATTGCTATCTCTCTTGAAGTTCCCATTGCAGCATAAATGAGAGGCGGCACCACACTCGTATCTAGTTGGAGAAGCATACAACCAAATCATAAGTTTTACATATAATTGACTTTATTGATCAATAGCAAAAAATACCCTTTGAATTAATTCACTTACAGAGGCCATATTGAGGATCAAGCTTTGCTAAAGTTGCATATCCAATACTCTGCATTGAAACTCACATTAATAAGACAATATGGAAAAACTAATTCTAGTTTAATAAAAATGTCATATCTCGAGTTTCTGACATCGAATTAAGACAAGCTTAATCGTGTTCTCTAGTTTACCTGGGGGATGCAGAGGCTAGCAATAGTTAGACCGGCAAGCAAATCGTTCTTAAATTTGGTTGCTGTGTAGCTTCGACACCAAACAAGGATCGGGAAAAAACCTTGCAAGAATGAAACGACGTGGTCTGATGCAGGCTGATTCTTGAGGGACAAGAACTTGTTTCCGCAAGGTAAAACGGTGTCCCTAACAGAATCAATGAGCTCGCGCAATGGACTTGGGGGCTCGGGGGCATTAAGCACCCACTGAGCCCTTTCGGCATGGCCGGCATTCTCCTCGAGGTCCGGGATTTCCTCCGGCGAGGAGGCGGCCTCCGGGGCTGGAGCAGCCATAGAATTGAAGTGTTTGAGGGAACCTGAAAAAGACCTGTACTCTCACTCTCAGAGCAAAGCGAGCATCAATATTATCAGACCAAATTTGAGGCTAAACTGCAAGGACCATTGCACAACCTTATAAAACACAAAGAAAAAGGTAAAAATGCGATGGTGGAGAATTTTTGTTTTATAAAATAAACCTTACAGGCCGCCTAGATTTGCAATCTATTAGGTATAAATTAAGTACATGAGCGAGTTGTAAAATTAAATCCAAATTCCACTCAACTTATAATATATATATATATATCACTTATCAAATATCCCAAGTGCTAGGGCGGTAATTCTTTACACCAAGCTAATTTACCATTTTATTCATATTTTGTACGTTAATTATATTTTTAACGGTAATGACATCCAGCTAACTAGATTTGAAAGTTTTGGAGAGACATAATTTAGTCGTGATGGAATGTGGAGCAACATAGAAAATCCTACTGTGATCAAGATCTTCTTAAAACTGTAATATAAGACAATGGAGATCCAACTAGCTGACAAGTTGTACGTTAATTAAGATTGTTGGGATCTCGCAGCTTTTTGTATTGGCTCCTCAAATCTTCTGGGCCAATACGAAACTAATTTAACTTCCAGATAGATAGATATGTCCGTCCTAGTACAATCTTTGTCTGGTCGGACGTACGAGGCAATTATTTCAAGAGTACGCAGAGAGAATTGAGGGTCAAAAAGATGATTGCATTTACGATCGAGGGGACCCAAAAAAAATGCAAAGAAAAGGAAATCGAACAGAAGCTTTGTTGATTTGGAGATTAATGCAAATTGAGCAATTGAAATGGAAGAGAAAATCCTCTCAAATTAATCGTTATTTTAATGCAAATGAAACATATATAGTTTGCATGACAGCGACAATGTTATAAATTGATATAAAAAGAAATTGACTAACTTGGAAATAAAGTACCCTCCAATTAAGGTAATTAAAGTTAAATCACGTTTTTTTAAGACAAAAAACATTTAATATAAATCAAGGTCTCTTGACTAGATACAAGTACTAATAGTACTTTAGAAACTACAAAAGACACTTAGAAAAAAAAAAATGAAAAGATACATATTGGAGAAACCAAATTAAGGCATAATTAAAAGCAAGAGAATTTCTTACCAAAAAAAAAAATAGCAAGAGAATTTGAAATTTCTCTGTATTCTGCCAGTCGAAACACTTTTACATAACTTCTAGAAAACTCTAAATTGCACATCATTTGATGCATTGGAAACTAGAGACACAAGGTTAATTATTGGATTGTTGGCTAATTATTTTGGAATTATCCCATAATTAATTTTTAAAACACTCAAAAAAATGCTACTGAGCTATTGTTTTGACTTTACCAAATTAATATATATATATATATATTTTTTTTTTGCTAGGTCATTTGATTGGCCATGGAACGATATTCAAGTGCCCAGCAACTGATGATAAGACCGACAGATACCGGATTTTTTTGAGTGAGCACGGAAGAAACAAAGCACACACTCACAAGGGATAGATAAGTTCTTCAATTTGTATTTATTTCCTCAGTATATATGATTTGATTTATATTTCTTTGTTTTCTCAATTTGTTCTAAATTCTTGAATAAAATATTGATGATACTTTTCATTTTTAATGGAATATTTATTTATTTATTAGTTACCTATGTTTTCAACTTGTACACTTGGCAAGTGCGGTTTTATATATATATATATATATATATATATATATATATATATATATATATATGATAGAGATAAAAGAAAATATTAGTACTAGAGGTAGAGTATCATCGTACTAAAAAAAAAATGTCTTTTACATGCTCTGAAAGCTGATTTGCTAGAGCTGAAAATGGCTCATATTAGCTATATTGTAACTAATATATGGCTTTTAGATCATCAGCTAATATAGTTATCTTGTTAGCCAAAATAACTATTGAAAAACTATAAATTTCTACTTTAACTATTCATTTTTTATATATGCTCCAATAAATTCTCGATTTATTCTACTCTCTATTTTCTTTAAATATTATTTTTTAATCTTTAGATGAGGAGAAAGAGAGAGAGAGAGAGAGAGGACTAGAGAGAGAAACGACATGAGAAAAAATTCATATTATATTAATAGAAACTACTACACTAGTAATGTGAAAGTTTATTGTAGCAAATTTTGATGAAAACCCTCTATTTTGAAAGGTATGTTGGAGAGGTAAAGTAGCTCATATGAGCCATATAAAAGCTCTGCTAGAAATGCTCTAAGCTACGTAGCAATAACTCATATAAGTAGAGTATTTCTAGCAATAGTGTCTATTTTAGCTACTTAAAATACACATTTTTCTATTTTAACTATTAGTTTTTCAATAAAACTCCAACAGATTATCTACTAAATTCTATAGTACTTTCTTTAGATATTTTTTTATATTAGTTTTATTGTTTGTTAAGGGAGAATTAGCAAAGGGAGAGGGAGAGGGAAAGAGAGAGAGAGAAGGGAGAGAGAAATGATTAAAATAATTGTAGAATGTGCTATGGTGAACTTTCATATGAAAATGGGAGTTCACTGTAACAAATTTTTTAGAATAACTTCTTTGCTGGAGACGAAAAATGATTGATAATAGCTATATATAGTGGAGGGCTTTATTTCTTAGAAGGCCTTAGGCAGATACTTTTGGTATGTTAGTTTATCGGTTTCAAAGATAACAATTTTAAAAAAACGCAATTAAATATTTGGTAAAATCATGATTCAACTCTTAAAATGAATGCGGTTTGACTTTAAAATCATGCATTTTTATAAATGCAATGCCTACAAGTTGAAAAGGTAAATTTGTCTACGTTTTCAAACTACCATTTTTTTAAAAAATGCATTTTTAAATGGGACACTTTTCACAATTTTGTTTAAAAATCTAAAATTGACTTGTGAGCCAAATGGGCTCTTAATTTCTTAGACATCTAACCGGCCATGTTAAGTGCACCGTATACACCATCTAGGGTGGTGGTTCAGAGAGTGCCTAAGAAAATTTTCAAAGTGCGTAGTTAGGTACGCACTAGGACATGAGTTCGGATCCTGTAATACTATGGGTATCGTCATATCTGATTAGTATAAATCACCTTATCATTGATGCCTTGGTAAGACTATGTGAGATTATAAATCAGTCGGACTTAATCGAGGAAACACTTACGGTTCTCACGGTCTAAGTCTCTCATGTACGGCTATCAACGGGTATATATGTACTATTATAGTCATGACAAGTAAAATAGCCACAACCAATCCCCGCCCTTCTGATTAGAGAAAAAAAAGAACCGATACATCTTAAAAGTTCATGGTAGTGGACTCGTGTTTGGCAACAATCTCCAGATTTGGTCATTTATACCACATTAAAATACTTTTTCTTAACTAAAAATACAAAAGACATTATCATACGAAACCGATATGCCATTCATATACTTTGACTTCTTCTCCAGAATTGCCTTACTCTCTCATTAACAAGTGAGTCTTTTCCATCTCACTTAGCTGACAAGACATCTATAAGACTCTTACTCTATGGGCCTATACCCACCCAAAAAAAATGATGGGGCTTCCCATTTCCGCGAGAGTCTTGAGTGGAAAATTCCCTTCCAAAAGCGCTCAAGTTCATAAATATGCTTCTTCCAGTGAACTGCGGTTGCCTTTAATAAAACACTCCAAACTCTTCTCAAAAGAACTAAAAAAAGCTTAAAAGAACAAAAACATATATATATATAAATAGTGCATTTGGGATGTTTTGTTCTTGATTGGTTTGCTGACAATTGGTTGTGCTGACGACAACATTCCTGTTTCTGTCACTACAATTAATAGTTACTCGTTGAATATGAAAAAGCACCACTACTTTTTAACTCTACTTCATCCATCCACGTTGTCTTTAATTTATTCCCTTCCATCGGGACATGGTGATGATGGCAATGATGATGCTAAGAATGGATCCATAAAGTAATCATCGTTTTTTTGTTTTTTTTTTAAATTTCATAAAGTTGACCTGAACTTTCAACCGTTTTGACATACTTTTCATGAATTTTCAAAACTCTCACTTAGGCCCTCTAAACTTTGATTTTCTCTTACTTTGGACCCTTTTAACGTTAAAGTCAAACAATTTGACTTTTTATACCCATTTTACCATATCCAAAACTACGTCGTTTTGTGTCCTAAAACTAAAACACATTCCCAGCCCAAAACGACATCGTTATATATATATATTAAAAAGTAAAATAAATTAATTAATTAATTAAAAAAAAATCTGGGATGGCTGGAGCCACCGGGCCGACCGGGGGAGGTCTAACCACCCCCCATGGGCCGTGGGGTGGTCCGGCCACCCCCTGGCCGCGGACAGGAGGCTTGGGGTGGTCGGATCATTTCAGGGTTTCGGCCAATCCAAGATGGGTGGCCTGACCACCCCCAACGCAAGATGGGGTGGTCGAACCACCAGCTGGGTCCCACACCCCCAACGGCATCCTCGACCAACCACCCCTCCTTTTTTTTTGACTTCAGGAATGGACGACTTCCATACGTTGGTGGTCCCACACTTCAAACCGGGTTAGTGACTCACCACCCCTTTGGCCAAAATGGTGGTCCCCACACCCCATTTTACTGGCAAGGGTCTCCGATTTCCCTTTTTTTTTTTTTTTATTACGCTTCAAACGACGCCGCTTTCGGGTCAAGGTGGCTTATATGAAAGTTTTGAAGTCTGGAAACGCAGACGGAGTCCAAAACGACGTAGCTGGTCGAGGGTAAATGGCAAAGTTAAAACGCTGGCCCAGTAAAGAAAACCAAAAGCTCGGTATACGGCAAGCCGGTAGCTGAAAATCGCATTCCTCAAACCAACAATTGTAGGGGTTTTATTAAGTTTTCCTTACTTTTTTTTTTTCTTTTTTTTTAGTCATTGCACTTGTTGTTCTTATAATACCATCATTAGCGTATGAGTCACGACCACTGAGGTTACAAAGCTAAAAAAAAAAAATTGCAAGACTGGTGAAACTGGCTAGTTTGGTAAATTGTCATGAGTATGATAATCATTCATGTCTTTTAACATGAAGATAAGTTTTCTTTTGATCTATTAGAGGATCAATGGGTCTATGAGCGATCCATATAATGGAGATAATTTTCTCCCTTTCTTTGTGCCCATTTCCTTTCTTAATGTTGGCGAACTGATCAAGGTATTTGTATCAGCAAGAACACTATAATTAATTCTCTGAAATTCGTTTGATAACACTTTTTGTTTGAAAAAAAAAATGTTCAAGGACAAAAAGTTTTGTTTTTGAAGTTATTTGTTGATACTTTGAATTTTTTTTTTTTTTTATAAAGAAAATACACAATTTTTTAAAAAGCATTTCAAACGAGGCCAAACACGTTATTCTCGAGATTGCTACCAGGTTGACTAAAGATGATAATGTCTTACCATATCCATGACTTAGAAATCTATATAAATCTAGTACAGCAAGCCACGTCGCCTTAAAATGGCCTATGTATTGTAGTGGAAACTAGAAAGGGTAGCTTTTGGTTAATTAATTATAAGACCCTATTTGCCCTAAATTCATGGATATATTTTATAACACATAATGAGTCACTAAAATTTGCTATTATTAGCTAAAGAACTCCTTTAGATTCGAACAAAGTGGAGGAGTCACGACCTATTGTAATTAATGGCTATGGCGTCCAGGCACCAGAGGGGCTTTGGAGCCTCTGAATACAATGAACCTAGACGCTTTCATGTCCAACCAAAAGCCTTTATATATATATAAAAGTAAAACTAATTGATGGGCGTAAAAAGGGTCGTGAAAGAATAAAGACCATTTTGTCTGCCAATCGTGGATTCGAACCACAAAGTCAGCAGAGCTATCATGCATGGAGGTTTTAATAAACACAAGAAACACTAAAGTAGTGATACTATAGTAATTAGTAAACATAGCCGAATTGATTTTGTCCTCAAAGTTGGCATATATTTCCTCCTCGATCGTCCTATGTAGTTGCTGTCTTTTCTTTTGTCTCTGAATAATTTATACAAATGTTTTTTGAATGTTCTGAAGACATTGAAGACTACCCTTCTGTTGGCTGAGGTGATCTGGAGCACTAGCTAGCTAGACCACGCTTTCAACTTTGCTAGGAGTTAGTTTTTGTTTGCTTTAGTTGGGCCTTTTCTTCCACTTGTAAGCAGAAAAGGGAAAAAGAAATACATGGCGACCAATTTATAGTATGAGCTTTTTAGTTGAGCATGGGTGTTAGTGAGGTTACATTGTCTTTATCGTATGATAGCTGAAATTGCCAAGTGTAAATGTAACGAAAAAACTATATTATATGACTCAAAAGATAAACTCTAGGTAAAATTTATAATTGTCATTATACCATCATGGAAAGAAATTAATGCATGATGTGAACTTTTGAGTTACATTTTCTTTTATCGTATGATAGCTGAAACTACATAGTGTCAATATAATAAGAAATCGTATGACTCAAAAGTTGACCCCACTGCCAATCAACTTTACATTAATTGTCATTACCCCCATTAAAAAAATAAAAAAATAAAAACGAACTCCAAAATGTACAGATAGTCAAAATATTTCATATAGGAGAAGCATCATCAATTGAGTTGATAGACACCGAATTAATAGCATTTACTTAGAGATCACTCAAAACTTAGCCTATATAAAGACATGGTATTTGTTATTTCTTAATTCAATTTTGAAGCAGTATTAATCAAATTTCAATTTTTCAAAAAAAATTTTAGTTTTTTTTTTTTTTTAGGATGATTATGGCCTTTCTCTTTCTTAATTATTGTTATAGAAGTTGTTGTTGTATAAGTTGGACATCAAATCCAGACAATGCTGGCTCGAATACCTTATGAATTTGGCTCTCGAAATTAAGAGCCCTTACAAGCAGCGTTGTTGGAGAAGTTTGTCACAGTTGCGCTGATTGGTCATGATCAGGATAAAGCCTATTCTAACACCAATTGATGTAACGGAAGACTAAGGTAATTAATTAAATAACAACGTCTTTGATTCTACAAGGAAAAACGTCTTCATCTTCTACCCAAAGATAAGCTCAAACCCGCAGGTTGAGAAAAGAACACAAACTCTAAAATTCAGATCAAGCGGTGCTACTCCAATATTGTTTTTGATATTTTCTTTATTTTCGTTTTTATTGGAAATATAGGTAAATATCGTCTTACATCATTTTTGCACCATTGGATTGGACTACGAGTACCTACAAAATAAGAAGAAAACTACCAAATACAGGGGCCAACAGAGAAGTCTTCGATGCTTATGTCAATAGAGTATTTAAAAAGAAAAATATAATAGAGAGAGTTTTTTGGTGGAAGAGGCTCTTATCTCTTTTTCAGAGATTATCCCCATTTTTGTGTAAGATTTTTATTTTTATTTTTATTTTTTAATTGCAATGTAGTGAGCTTGTGATTGTGCAATAGATGTATGTAGACTGACGGCTCTTCGGCTTTTTGCAACCTTTCTATTGAGTAGGCTTTTATGTCAATGGGGCCTAAGCTTTGGGCCCTTGGCTTATATATTCCCAAATCCCATATCAACTTCTAAGATTAGATAGGAGCTTCGAGTTTTGGCCAAAAATCACCACTTTTAGCCAAGGAACCTAAGCTTTGAGAGAAACTTAACCAAAGTCAAAATTCTTAAAGCAACTCCTCATTTGAATGAAATCTCTTTGCTTACTTCGATCAATTACTTGTATCTCACAAGGGACAAAAGGGTCAAGCAATGGTGGAGCCAGAAATTTACAATTGTAAGGGCCAAATTAAAAATATAATAAACATAATATAAAATAGAAAATAAATGTTTTTCACTTGCAACCTCTAATTCCCACACCTAGAATCTTAAAATGATGTTTTTTAGCTGAAATTCTTGGAGATTTAAGAGGGCAATATTTGAGATTTGAAATTTCGCAATTAAAATTCAATGGTGTATTACTTTTTGGAATGTCAACTTCTTTTCTTTTGAATAAATAGTTTTTAATTTTAACGTTGTAATTCATGAACTTAAATTTTTTAAGTTAAATTATAATGACATAAGAGATAACCAAATTGATAAACAATCATAGATTGGAAACAAACATATGTATATATATAATCACGGAATAAATTATAAACAGCTAAAGTGTTTAATTTTTGCTCTGATTATGAACACTTCCCAACTTTTTTTTTAAGGGAAAAATATAAAAAAGCCCCACAAATTAACAGTCGTTTTTTAAAGACTCCCACAATGTTCAAAATGTGCTAAAGTAGCTAATTAAACTATCAAAGTGTGTCAAAAAAGGCCACATATTTTTTTATATTCCAATAATACCCTTATTCTTTTAAAAACTAAAATAAAAAATTAATAAAATAAAAAACTAAAAATTGAATTTTTTTTTTTTAGTTTAATATTTATTTATTTTTATTAAGAATGACATGTGTCACCATTTTTATTGGCATTAATGCCACATTTAACAGAATTTATCACATTTTTTAACGGAATTTGACTAAGGGACTAAATTCTTTTTTTGGAATATCTCAGAAACCTTTGATTTTACTTTCATACGACATGAAGTGATTTGTAATTTAGGCCAACTACAGTGACTAATTATTTATTTATTCCAAAAAACTTTTTTTTTTTTTTGTATTTATTTGCCCATTGGTTTTTTATTTTTCTTTTTAAAAAATTGTTTGTTTTTTTTTTTTTAATTATTTCATCATTTTATTTTTTAAAAGAATAGGGGTATTATAGGAATATTAAAAATAAGTGGCCTTTTTGGATACATTTTGGTAGTTTGATAGGCAACTTTAGTACATTTTGAACATTGTGAGGCTCTATCGCAAATAGCTATTAGTTTGGGGAGTTTTTTTTTTTATATATATTTTTCTTTTTTAAAAAAAAACATTTATCTCTGAAATTTTTTTACGAGTTAATTTTATATAAATCTTATAATATTCTCTAAGAAGCAAATAATGCTTGAAGGCTGATACAACCAAATCAAATATTATTCTTGCCTTATTTACTCGATAGAGAAAAGATAATACATGGTTACCAATTAATAATTCAATAAAAAGCTTTAGAGTGATTAAAATTAAAAAAGACATTGATTTTCAAAAGAGCAAACAAGCCTCTCTTCCAAGTTTTTTTTTTTTTTTCTTTAAAAAAAAAATGAAAAATATATAGGAGCCATTTTCAAAATTTTTCTTCTAAAAAAATAAAAATAAAAATAAAAAGCTTGTGGGGCCAGAGCCCTCACAGGCCACAACGTGGCTCCGCCAACAAGTAAAAGAAATACAAATAATAATATTTCACTTATCCACTTTTGGTTTTTAGTTTCCTACCTCCTTACAAACAGTGACACTTTTTTATTGGATGAATAATTAATTCATCAAAACAAAATTCAAACTCAAATAACAGTTACGCTTAAAGGGTGGCCGCTTTTTTAACACTAAAGTACGCATGCATCCACAGCTTCTCCAACAGTCAAGAAGACCATTCCTCCAATTTTGCCGACAAAGTTGGCTAATCTGAGTTTGTTAATCACTTGCCATCTAGGGTTTGCAATGCCTAACTGTGATCGAGACAGAAAGAGAGAGAAGACACGTTAAAAAGAAAAGTTAAGAAAAAAAAAAAAAAACTGTGAATTAAATTGCCATACCTCTGCTCCATGTGAGACCAGATTCTTATGAAGTTCGTCTAGAGAAACAATCCCAGATGTGTCAATGTTCATTAAACCTATAAAAAATTTGAAAAAAAAACAGAAGAAATATCACCAACTTAATTGAAGCCGCCATTTTTTCTATAAAAAAAATAATAATAATAAAAAATAAAATAAAAAATAAAAAATAAAAAAGAATGACTAATTACATTTTCAGTACCTAGGTTAATTTCCACACTTTTTATTTTTTTTCACCTAGGTTTCAATTCGTATTATAAATAGTACCTGACTTATAGGTAAATACAAATTTAGTATCTTTGTCACCATTATGTTAGCCAAACTAACGGACTGTTATTGGGGTGATTTCAGTCACCCTTGCTGCCCATCTAGGATTGGCCGAACCACTCCTAAGGCCCATGGGAGTAGTTCGGCCACCCCCAATGGCCAAAAAATGATGGCCGAAACCACCTCCAAAGCCTGGGAGTGGTCAAACCACTCCCAGACCGGTTGTATGGGGTGGCTGACACCACCTCCATTGCAGTCCATTAGTTTGGCTGACAGAATGGTGATAAAGGTACTAAACTGGTATTTATCCATTAGTCAGGTACCATTTGTGATATGATTTGAAATCTAAGTGGGGAAAAATAAAAACATGAAAGCCTAGGTACTAAAAAAATAATTAACCCTAAAAAGAAAAAAGAAAAAAGAAATCTGCTATATATATTAATTAAAAGCCATGCATATATGTTGCATGATGATCCATTAATTGTTGCAATTTGTAATGAGTGACAATTGACAAATCATAAAAGTTTTAGTAAATGCTCATCACACAAATGAATGGGAAAACCATATATAATTAATTTTCTGCCTTCTGATCATCACTCAAACACTTACTCGACATGTCAAGAATTACATGTTTGATAGTCGTCCTTCTGATCTTTCCTTCGGCATCCTCCTCTTCTTCAGTCACCCATCTCATAATCCTTAAACAAAATGTAATTAAAAGATACATAAATGTTAATTAATTTATTTCTGTAATTATACCTATAAAGCGGAGAGAATATATACCTTTCTCTAATATTATTGGCATTTGCAAAACAAAGCCAGGCAGATTTGATACGGATTATCAGGACTCCTGGAATCTTCATAGCCATAGGATACTGAGCAACGTCACAAAACGTGCAAGTTCCTGGAAGCCTTCCAAGGATCTCTACCCCTGGTTGAATCGAGACGAGAATGATCTTTGCAAATGATATTGCCACCTGCAATTTAATTACTCAAATTCAGTTTAATTAATAATGTTTTTCCATTTTTCCTCACGTGTAAGACGAGACAACACATGTGGATTATTTTAACTAAAACGAGGATAAACTGTAGAATTAAAGTTTAAACAAATAGTGCTACAAAGTCTGATGCAGCATGACTTAGTAGGCTGCAGCGAATAACAACAATAAAAAACGGATAAGTATTTCTAAATCTTGATTCTATAAAAAATTTTAAAAAAATTTCTTTAAAACGCTATATACTCTGTAGGTTTTCAAGGGAAAACAGAATAACATTCAACTTTGGGGCTTCTTATTGAACAAAACTCAATTGCGTTTTAGGGTCTATAAAGTATGTATTTATAGGCCCCACACCCTAAACCTAATAAAAGTACGAAATTAAATCAAATTGAAACTCTACAGTGCTTGTCTGGACGGAACTTAAGGCTGTCTAGACGGGAACCGACATAAATCCCTTAAAGAGATACGAATTAAAGACAAATTGCAATTCTATGATGGTTGTTCGGATAGAACATAACGCTGTCCGGACGGTAACTCACATAAAACGTAAAAACAGGAAAATAACATAGGCATCCGGATGGTCTACGGACGAGGACTTCAGATGAGGCTCTCGAGTTTAGGCTCGTCCGGACGGGCTGTAGACGAGCTGGCTTGCCGATCTACATCAAAGTCTCTCTTATGTTCCTTCAAGAATGATATAGCTCTTAAAATCATCATTCGACTTGTGATTGATAAATATTAAATTTTAATCAAATTGTGATTTTAAAAGCCCACTCTTTTTTTTTTTTTTTTTGGATACAAGACTAACACAATAGGGACTTCTAGAATTACTCAAGTTTTAAACTCATGATCTCAGCTCTCATACAATGTTATAATTAAATTCACAAACTTTTAGATATAAAATATAGGGGAAACTTCATAAAATCCCCATGAACTTCCATTCGTTTTGACACTGCCCCTAAAATTTAAAAAATCTCAATTAAGGGTATCGAATTTTCAATTTTTTTCAATTATCCATTTTCCTTAGGATTTTTTGTTAATTTTTTCCAAAATACCCCTATTTTTTATATTTAAAAAAAAATTGCAATGATGTTGCAAAAATATTGCAAAAATGTTTTTTATAAAATAAAAAACAAACGCCTATGTTAAATAGCTTTGATACTATGTTAAATATATTGTTGAATATATTGGAGTGGAAGCGTGAGAGAGAGAAGAGAGAAAGCGGAAGGAAACAATGGATTACATTGTATTGATAATAATGTGATTAATGTGATATGCTTACATAGCTCTCTATATATAGAGAGAGTAGTGGGCAAGAAACCCTAAACTAAACCCTAGACCATATAAGGCAACATAATAAACTAGAATTATATAAAATCTTCTAATATCTCTCCTCAAACTCAAGGTGTAAGGTTGAGTTTGAGAAAAATAAAGGGAAATAAAGAGGATTTTTTTTTTTGGTTGCAGGAGTAGTGGCCGGAGACTGGCAACCAGCGGCGGAGGATGGCGGCAATGGAGGTTGGCAGTGGCTGCTGGTGGCAGCTGGAGGACTTGGGCCAACTAGTTGGGCTTGAGACTTGAATCCATTGGAATGGATTGGAGCCAACATTTTGGGCTTAAGAGCTTGGAGTAGCCTTGAATCCATTGGGGTCGGTTTGAATGGGCTGAAGTTGGCCAAAACTCATGAACCATTTCATATGGTCTGACCCAAAATGATATGAACCGAGTTAACTCATTGAATCGGATTGACTAATTTGGACCGGTTTGATAGATTGACCCGATTGGCCTATTCGGCTGAACTGGATTAGAACCCGATAACCCGGTTTTGGACCGGGTTAGAGCACCTTGGATGGATCCGGTTCGGGTTGTAAAAAAAAAGTGGACCAAACCAGATTTGAGACCCACTAGGTTGGGTTGACGCCGTTTGGAACTGAGTTGACAAGTGGGCCGGTTACATGGGCCAAAATGGCCGAAACCCGTGGACCGTTGAATGGGTCAGTCTGGCTCGAAAGAGACGATCCAGTTCTAACCTGTTGAATCAGGTCGAAAATATTGGATCTGGATGAGTTTGAATCTTTTTTTTTTTTTTTTTTTTTGAATCAAGTCGAAAAACGTGGCAGAGGGCTAGGGCTGACATGGCGGGCTCTCTAGAGCAGGGAAGGAGGAGAAGAGTCTGGCGCGTGTGGTGCACGCGCCAAATGCTATGGCCACTCACTGCGCATGCACAACACGCACCAAACCTTAGCTAGGGTTTTTTGGCACGTGAGGCGCGTGCATCAGACGCACTAGGAGATTGCCCGAACATGGACGCGCGTGGGAGGTGCTACCGGCAGGTGCCGGTGTGTGGTGAGACCCTCCTGGCATGTGGAGGCATGTGGAACACCATGGGAGGCGCGTGACTCTTGAACAGAACCTTCTAGAGGCCCGTGGAAGCATGGACAACTAAGATCTCTTCGAATCTGGAGTCAGAGGCGTCTGATCTGTCGTCTTGAGTGGTGTGAAAACCGGGATGATCCCTTGACATGGCGGCGCATGGAGGAGCGTGGTGGTGCATGGAGAAGTGTGGTGGCGCGTGCAGAGTTTGTTGGTTACGGGTCTTCCACGGATTGATAGATCTGTGCCTTGCTAGCTTGATTCTGGGCTTCATTTTCTAGATTGCACTTCGGTGAAGGCGTGGAAGAGATTTAGAGCGGCGAAGCGCTTGTCGGCATGCGGACAATCAAAATGTTAAGATCACCGAAAGGGACGCCGGAAAACGTCAATGACGTTTATTAGAGGCCACAAGAAAGTGGCTTTGATACCATGTTAAATATATTGTTGAATGGACAGAAATTTCCTCCAAATCGATTTGGAGGAAATATCCTTCAACCTACATAATTATTGTGCACATTAAATTTTTAAGGTTATTAATAGCAGTTTACATAACTAAGGTTAACTTTTATTTTTCTTTTGGTTAAATGTTAGTCTAACGTTTTTTTAAGAAAAGTTAGACTAACTAAGGTTAAAATTCCAATCGCATATGTCTTCTTCTCCTAAAGCAACAGTCTTTCAGCCACATATGGAGATCTTGAGAAACAGAGAATGGAGAAAGAAGGAAAGAAAAAAGAACAAGCATGGGCTTTTTTTCTTCTTCTAAAAAGCCAACGTTAGCTCTTCTTTCAGAAATTAGTTCTAAGCTTCTTCTTTTTTTTTATTAATTTTTTTATAAGCCGATGTTAGGTCTTCTTTTCTTTTCTTTTTTTGAGAAAGTTAGGTCTTCTTTTCTAAGCCAACATTGATCTTCACTTTAACATTAATTCTCTCTTTTCTTAAAAAAACGTTAGTCTAACGTTTAACCAAAAGAAAAATAAAAGTTAACTTTAGTTATGTAAACTGCTATTAATAATCTTAAAAATTTAATGTGCACAATAAATGCTGAGACACTTGGCACCATTTTATGTGGGTTGAAGGATACTTCCTCCAAACCGGTTTGAATGAAATTTCTGTCTTGTTGAATATATTGGAGCGAAAGCATAAGAGAGAGAGAGAAGAGAGAAAGCGAAAGGAAACAATGGACTATATTGTATTGATAATAATGTGATTAATGTGATATGCTTATATAGCTCTCTATATGGAGAGAGAGAGAGAAGAAGAAGTAGTGGGCAAGAAACCCTAGATTAGTCCCCAAGAGGTAGCTCAATCGGTTGGGACCACACTTAAGGAACTGGAGGTCACTAGTTCGAATCTTCCTTCCTCCTCTTGTGCAAACATGTCAAAAAAAAAAAAAAAAAAAAAAAAAACCTAGTCTAAACACTAGACCATATAAGACAACATAATAAACTAGAATAATATAAAATATTCAAACAACGTGAATCTTTACAATTTGTTTATTTTTTTTAATTAAAAAGCATATGTATTTTAAGAATTTTGATAAGATTTAATGAAAAATTCTAACGAAATAGGGTAATTGAAAGTTTGATACCCTTAATTGAATTTTTTTTTTAACTTTAGGAGTAGTGTCAAAACGAATGGAAGTTCAAGATTAAAAAAAAAATTAAAAAAAAAAAAAAAAAAAAAAATCTCCCCTAAAATATATCTCATAATTATTTGAAACACCCAATTTATTTATTTTATATAAATCTAATAAGGTCATCCTTTGTCCTTTGTCACAAAAGCTTAAAGCGACACTTAAACCAATAGAAAATAATGGATTTAATTATTTGCATTAATAATTTAACATATTGTTCATTATTTGACCTGATGGATGCATTAAAAATAAAATAAAATAAATCAACTCAGATATTCATGGCTATTTAAACTCATTTATGCATATGCAAATTAAGTTAATTAATAGCAAAGTAATTAAATATTACCGCAATTAGAAGACCAATCTCCACACGTAAGAACAATACGCCAAAGAAGGCTCCAATGCAAGCAAGGAAGTCTAACTTATCAACCTTCCAAATATGATTAGCTTCAGTGAGTTTGATGAGTTGCGGAATAGCAGAAAGAATGATTGATGCCATGGCTGCCATTGGAGTATAATACAAGAATCTTGTGAACAATTGCAATGATATCAGAACGGTAACTGCCATCACCATATTTGACACTAGGGTTTCACCACCAGCATTGAAATTTACTGCCGTCCGTGACAAGGAACCTGCGCATGTGTACGTGTTTTGAGCATTAGTAAATTAACACCAAATTAGGTCAAATCAATTAATTAGGGAAAATTAAGGATACTATATCTTTCTTGATGGGAGGTATATGGAATGTAAAAACAGAAAGAGAAAACATACAATGAAATGCTCCTATGGTGCATTACTAATTAAGTTTTCTTTAAGAAATTATCAATTTACTTCCATCAATTCTAACGAATTGGTCTGCACGTACTGGGTCACAACAAATATTTTTTTAAGATACAATGGAACCCAAAAATCCTCTGTAATTTATGAAAAACATCCTCAGAGTTTCTATTCTAACAAGATAGAGAGACTCGAATTTTAAGAATACTAAAGGTTTTGAGAGAGAAAAAAAAAAAATAAAGAGAGAATTTTATGTCCTAAAAAACTGATGTGGACTCTTCCTAGTCTTAAATCATCAGTTTTAATGTCTGTTCACTAACAAACATTTAATTTCTCAATTAACAATAATTAATTGTTAATGCGCGCATTATGCTAGAGTATACACATAAGCCTAATATGAGTAGGATATTCTTTTAAGCTTCTTTCAAACATTCCATTTAAAACCTTCCAAAACCACAAAATAGCTATATATATATATACATAATAATTTAAAAATTCTTTCAAATGGAAGTCCACTGCATGTGGTTGTATTTTTTAAAAAATATAATAAAGATAATTGGAAAAAATATTAACAGGATGAATTAAGCTTAATTAATTACCTGTTGCAACGTACATAGCAAGAAGTCAAAGATCCTATAACATTCATGAAGCCAAAAGATACCATTTCTTTGTTTGCATCAAGGTGGTATCCTTTTAGGGATGCAAAAGACCGCCCTACTGCCGTTGCTTCCTAATGTTCACAGAAAGACACAAATTAATTATAATTAATTAAGTTAATATTACAAACATTCGTTTGGTACGTCTGTAATTAAATAATTAATTAAATACAAACCGTAAGTCCAACAACAGCAACGATCAACCCAATCTTGGCCACTTCAGTAACATAAGGGCCATCAAATTGTAAAAGATGCACCGAGCTTGGATTAAACCCGGTTTTGACTTGTCTAACAATAACAACACCTTCATCATAGGCCTTTGTCCAATAAACAATCAAAGTAGAAAAAATAAAAGCCAGGAGAGGGGCAATTACTGGCAACCAAAAGAGTTTCTTCTTCCATGTACCCTGATATATGGAAATATTAAGCAACTCTATAAGTCACAATTTTGTGTATATATATATATATATATATATAATGAACCATCTAGGATATATTGGTAATAGTGCTTGGTTACCAGAAGTCTTGTAATTAAGACAAAAGTCAGGCATGAACACCCAAGGACAAAATTATTGATGTGCCACTGCAAACAAAGAAACACCAAGGATATATAAGTGAACTGATGAAATGGTCATCAAAAAAAACAAAAAAAAAAAGCCCTCTAGGATATTATTATAACCTGTTGATGAGCAAGTCCAGTAGAAACGGATTTCATGACAGAGATAATATCAGTTTTATGGGTGAAGTTGGTGATCCCAAGTAGTCCTTTGAGCTGTTGAAGACCAATAATTATGGCGGAGCCTGACATGAACCCAACACTAGCAGCATGGGAGAAAAAATCGACAAGAAATCCCAACCTGTGAAATTGGTAAAAATGCATGATATAATATTATATATATATGAGAGAATGTCAATATATATGTATCAATAAAAAGAAGAAATAATACCCACCTGAAGATTCCAAAGGCAGCTTGAAATATGCCCGCAAAGAGAGTTGCAGTAAAAACAAGGCTCTTGTAAGAAGTTAAATCAGCCCTAGAATCATCTATGATCAATTTCTGAATCATTGCGGATAGAAGCAGCGAATCCACCGCCACGGGTCCAATCACCATGTCCTTTGAAGTTCCCATTACAGCATAAATAAAAGGCGGGACAACGCTTGTGTCTGAGTAAAACACACAGAAGCACATAGTTTCATACACCAAAAAATTGTCATTTTTCATGCTAGCTTATGTAGATAAGTTGATAACAGAGGTTAAACTAGTTAATCCCAACCATGATGCCTCGCAACACGCATCAAGTGGTTCGTTAAGGCCGCGATATTATTCGCCGGCAAAAGTTTGAACTTTACCCGACCCATGTGTGGTGAAACCCCCGATAATGCGGTTATTAAAAAAAGAGGGGCGCCGGGGCGGGGGGGGAAGCTTCACTTTAGACCCTTTATCATGCTTTTTGAGAAGACTCCTCTAAATTTTAAAAACTCTCAATTTAATTTATTAAACTTTTAATTTGATTCAATTGATCTCTTTCCATCAAATTTTAAATGTTAAAAGTGATAAAATGACGTTTATACCCCTTTTTTTTTTAATAAAATTCTAAATTTACCCTTAAAAGTGATAGTAATTTGGTCTTTTTAGGCATTTTCATTAAAAGTTAACCGCTAAAACTAACGGAGGGGGTAAATTGATTGAAATTGAAAATTCATGAGTGTAAATTGAGAGTTTTTAAATTTTATGGGGTATTCTCAAAACGTGCGGTAGTTCAAGGGTCTAAAATGAAGTTTCAAAAAAAAAAAAATAAAGTTAAACAAGCTAAGTGAGCTTACAGAGGCCATATTGAGGTTCGAGCTTTGCTAAAGTTGCATATCCCATACTCTGCATGAGTCAAATGGAAAGAATAATACTAATTTCATATTTTGGTTTTATATATATCCCATGGTGTTAATTAAATATTGTGCTTAATTAATTACCTGGGGAATGCAGAGGCTGGCAATAGTTAAACCAGCAATAACATCGGCCTTGAATTTGGTTACATTGTAGCTTTGACACCAACCAAGGACAGGAAATGCCTCTTGCAGGAGTGAGGCAAGGAGTTTATGTTTAGGCTGATTGTTGAGAGCCGAGACCAAAGCTGCTGTTTTTTTCATGGAACATATAGCTAGGTTCTGCCATAGACCTGGGGGATCTGGAGCACTCACCACCCACCGAGCCCTTTCAGCTGGATCATTCTCCTCAAGCTCAGCCAGTTCTTCTAATGTGCAAAGCTCCAACACTGTCCCAACCATGGTTAATTAATTCTATGAAGCCTTTGTTTCACCTTTGAGAGCAGTTTTAGCTGGTGGCCGGCTCAAAGTGCGTGAATTGTTCTACCACTTTTATAAGCAGATAAAAGGGTAGAATTAATATTTCTTAATTTCTTATTAAAAACCTATCACACTCTATAATACGTAAATTTATGAATAATTAAGGTAATTAATCGCTGTCTGTATTGTAAAGGCATATATATATATTGCATCAAGGGCCAATCACTCCAAGTCAAGGATCGCTGCTTCGGGCCTTTTCAAATTGCTCATATGTGTAACCTTTAAAGGAGGTGGTTTAGTGGTCTCAAGGCAATTTTCATATGGTTAGGTAAACACTTACACTAGGGTATAAGTTTAACTCCCGCAATGAAAATCTTTATGCTTAATTAGTGTAAACTGCCTTAAAATCTCTCACTAACCAGTTGTATTTAAAGCAATAGTTATATACTCTCAAGATAAAGGAATGTATGCTTCTTTGTGATTATCCCCTTAAATTTAATAAAATGGACTTAAAATATACTGATGTTCAAGTTGATCATGATAATGATCAAACCCTGATTTTGTTGTGATCATTATTACTAGATTCGTGCGATAATTTCATTGATTCAATAATTTATGGTAAAGATACCTTCTCCTTAACAGACGTTAAATCTACATTTAATTATGCTACTTTGAGGCCTGTAGGGTCATGGCCCCTGCAAAAATTGAAAAATAATAATAATAATAATAATAATAATAATAATAATAATTGTATTGTTAGAGAATTCCGCCGATTCAAGAAGCTATGGCCTCTACATATATTGTTGACCTTTTAAAATGACCCCAGTTTTATCTCATGTCAAATGATTTTCTTTTATTTTTTAATTGATAATGTAAATAAAGAAGGAATTAAAGTCTTGCATACTTTTTTTCTTTTCTTTTTTTTAAAAAAAAGAGTCGTCTAACTTGCATAGAAAAACAAAGATGTGAGCCTGGGGATGGCTTGGCCACCCCCAGGCCCCAAGGGGGTGGTTCGGCCACCCTCAAACGGTCTGCTTGGGGTGGCCGAACCACCCCAGCATATTTCTTCTTTTCTTTTTTCTTTTTTCTTTTTTTTTTGGTTTTTTGTTTTTTGGATTTTTTTAAAAAAATAAATAAAATATGTGATGGAGGCATTTTGGAAAAAAAAATCAAAATGGTCGAATTGCAACAATTTGAAAGTTTGGGGGGGTCAAATGTCATGTTTTAAACATTGGAAGTAAAAGTGCTAATGAGTTGATAGCTTAGAGGGGTAAAATGTATTTTTCCCAAATTATTAATTGGTACCAAAATAATTATGATCATCTAAATTTATCGCTTCATGTTATAATGTGATAACGTTTTTATCTCATGCCAAATGTGAATGCTAGCAAGCTAGAAGCATATATATATATAGCCAGCGAGGACTATGTTGTCTTGGACATCTTTTTAATTTATTTTTAGGTTTTTTTCCTACCTCCAAAGTAGAACGAGCAGGCAAATTAAGTAAAAAGAAAAGCAAAAAATGGAAAGAAGGTAGAGAGAACAAAGTCTCTTCCGTGAGATGTAAGCCTTATGTCTTGTTATAAAATTGACTCTATAAAGGGTTAAATACTAAATACTTCTTGAGGTTTTGTTACTTTATTATTTTTTTTTTCTAGGGTTTAATTTTTATTACAGAAGGTCCATGTGGTTTTGATAATAGACCAAATTAGTCCTTCCGTCAGTTGACCGTTAATTGACTTAATGGAAGTCCACGTGGACCAATCAAATATTGACGTGTACCTACTAAATTTTTTTATTTTTATTTTTTATTTTAAAGATATATTTAAAAAAAAATTATAAAAAAAAAAAGAATGGTGGTGGAAAGGGAATTTGGGGATTTGGCCAAACCACCCGATTATGGATATAAGCCTTTTCACTTTTTTAAAAAAAAATATATATATACATTTTTAAAAATTTAAAAATATATATATATTTAATTAGGTGCCACGTCACGTGTCAACATTTAATTGGTTCACGTAGACTTCCGTTAAGACAACTAACGGCTAACGGACGGAATGACTAATTTGGTCTATTATCAAAACTACAGAGACCTCCTATAATAAAAATCAAATCCAAAGAGAAAAAAAAAATAAAGAAACGAAACCCGACGGGATATTTGGTATTTAACCCTCCATTAAAAAACAAAAAGCTTGATGTCTTGAAATTCGGAGATCCTTGGTTAAAGGGGTCAAATTGGCCAAGATTCCTGTGGGTAATTCGTGCTTGGATTTAAAAAAATTGTGAAAATTCGTTTAATGTACCGACAAAACTTGTACAACTTAAGGTCCAGTAGAAAATAAAAAATAAAAAATTAGGTATAATTTCAAGCTTTTATTCGATTTTTTCTTATTTAATTAAGATTGATCTAAGGGTGAATTAACAATATCATGTCAATATATATAATGGGATGGTGGGATGAGAGTATGCTCTATAGCCTTCCTCTTTCACTATTTAGTAATTATTATTTTTAGTTGTTTTTTATTAATATTTTTATGTTGTGAATAAAAGTTTATATTTATAGGTTAAAATGATTGAATGGATATATTAGAAATATTTGTTGATTTTCTATATCAACTTCATGAGAGCATGTGCCTACTAATTTTATATTAATATTTTGTTTCTTCTCTTCTGTGTTTTTTTTTTTTTTTTTCCTACTAAATGGGTACTAATTTTATTTTTATATATTAATCTACTCTTCAATTTTAATATATTTGTATTCATACTTTGGCCCTTTATCTCAATATATTTATCCAACAGTATCTTTTTTTTTTGTTTTTTTTTTTTTGGGGGGGGTGAGGCATGCACAATATCTTTAATAAATTAACTACTTGTCTCAACAAGTATAGGACTTGGACGAAACTTAAGGACATGTATTTTGATTTATCGAATTTGTTAGCACACAAAATACCCAAAAAAATTATGTGCAAAAAGTTTCCATGCGTGTGTCATGGTTCCAAATATGGATACAGGGAAGTCTTTTGAGGGCCAACTCTATTTTTATGAGGGTGAATAAGTCAAGATTTTTTAAACACTTTCAAAAAAAGAAAGGGAGGGATCGATTTTCACAACTTTGTTATTCAAATTGTTAATGATTCAGATAGTAAATGTGAGGAAGTTCTTATATGAACTACAAAAATATTAGAATTTTGTGACTTCTCAAATGTGACGTTTTTTGGCCAAAAAAAGGTCACTACTGGCTAGGGTAGTGACCTTCTATTAGTAACGTGTGGAGAAAGGACTTCATGCTAGTAGACTAGAAATTAGAATAGTAACATGCATACACGCCTATTAGGATAAGTAGCTCCATAAAAGTTTTCTCACATTTTCTGTCCAAACTGTTAGTAATTCGAACATAAAATTATTGAATTTTCGATTCAGAAAGGTAAATGGACTTATTATGAAGGGTAAAGTTTGTATCCAAAAGTTGAACATTGGTCGGCTGAGGTAATGGGGTGATCTTCTAATCTTGGTTACACAACATCAATCCTGCTAAGTTGGAATATAATACCATGATTATTCAATCTAAACTCAAATGAAGATCCGAAAAGAAAAACAAAAGCATTAGTTGGAGGAGACCTTCAAATTAAGTTTATATGATTAGATAAAAGAAAAATGTTCCAATTTGTCTACTTACATCAATTTAACACAAAAGAAAATCCAAGGCCATGGAGAGATCATCAATGGCTGCAGGAACTGGAGAAATGATGATGAGGTGGATATGCATCACCTTGATTAACCCTCTCTTCCTTTTTCTTCCATCTCTCCATCTCCTTCAGCAACAAGCCTTTGCTTTCTTCCTCTCTCTCAACATGCTTTGGCTTCTTGGGTTTGTATCCCAAATTAAAACACATCTTTCTTTTTGCTTACACTCTGGGAGAGGCAAAGGAGGATTTATCTTCACTGTTGACATGTTTCTTGCTGCATCGTGGGTGGCGATACCATTTTTTGTTAGTTTCTTTTTTCTTTTCTTTTGTTTTTTTTTTTTTTTCTTTTTTCCTATTTTCCCCTTTTTAAAAATTTTCCAAAATAAATTTGTCACTAAAGGGAGATGGCGGAGAATGCAAGGAATCAAGAACACCTTGAATCGTCCTATTCGAGTAACTTAATTCCTTGTTATTTAAAATTAAAAAAAGGGCCAAAAAAATAAAATAAAAAATAAAAACCAAAGAGCATTTTGCATATTGCTCATTTTGTAGTTAGAAAATTTTATAATTTTTTATATCTAAAATCAATGAACCAATAATATCGAAATTTTAATTATACTCGAGCATAACCTTTCCAGGAAAAGTGACAACCTCATTTCTTCACAATAACAAACAATTTTCTTCACTTTTTCGCTCACAAAAAAATTCAACTCATTTCTACCTTATATCATATCTATCAATTTCTTCGTCCTTTATCCTCTTAAAACTCTTTGCCAAACACCTAATATTCCTTACATTATCATTCTCAAAATTCTATGGATCCCAACTTTTTATGGATTCAATCTTGTCTAAATACGAGGAAGCCATGGAGAAACTACTTTATATTCTTTCATCTAGAACTTCGTGAAGAACCCCATTCTTTTTCTCCATCAATTAATTAATTTCTTCAGATTGAGCAATGGAAGATAATGTATTGGAAAATCCACAATTCCTCATTTTATTTGGAACATTGTTCGAAAATCGTTTGCACAAGAATCACGAACTCCAAAAATTTAATTCGTTTCTATTTACACACAGAATATGATCATTGGGACAACGCGACCATTTAAAAATATGTTGTTTGAAAAATATGACAGCTGAAAAATATAATCGTTAGAAGAAAGAATACAAAATTAAAAAATAATAAAGAGTATTTAAATAATATATATATATATTTTGATAAGTAGAACATTAATTAAATAATATGGAAAATAATTAATAATCAGATGTGAAGTGCATTTGATCAACCTCTAGTTAAATTAGAAGAAAAAAATGTACATAAACTCTACCCAGATGAAAACGAAATTCAATCTTTAATTTCTTGTATCATTCGAGTCAGTTGGCACAATCCTAATTTCCTCTTTCATTTTCGATAGAACTGAAAAGACCAATAATAAATGAATTATTTCTTGCACCATTTGTGGGCTTAAATAGGCCCAAATTGAAGAATCCAACACTGCCCATATTGAGTTCAATCTCATTGAAAAGCTCAAAGTATTAATGCATTTGGTATCAACACAGCCTTGTTCATTACGTTGCACATGGACTGGCCTTATGGGAACAAAGGGCTGGAAATCGGCTCATAAGAAAAGGTTTTTGTCATTTATTTTTCTCGGTGAATATTAGCTTTGGGTAAATAATCTGGACGTTTCCATACTCTTACCAACCATATCAACCATACAAACTGTACTTCCATGTAGCCCTAATAAAAGCAAGAAAACACGTTTTGTACATTTTCTTTTTTTCATTCAGAAGGTCCGACTTAAAAGTACTTTTAAGTAATGAACAAACCACCAGTACAAAATATAGCCTCCAACATAATGTATATAAACCCTATATGGTAAACACCTGCAGAGTGCATATTACAAGCATAAAATCTTGTTTTCATTGTCAACAAACCTAGATCTTACATCATTCCCAATTAATTCCAGGTTCAAAAGGAGAGGGAGGGAGGGGGGAAGAAGAGAGAGAGAGAGAGAGAGAGAGAGAGAGGCGGTGATTACCTATGGCTTACGAGGTGGCAGTGGCGAACTACTGCGGCTGCTGTTGCTACTGCTTCTTCCTCTCAAAGGCCTACACATAGCAACTTCTCTTTAGAACAGACAAAAGTCCACAAAAGAGTGAAACATTTAATGCTGCCAACACAAGTCCTAAACCCAAGTTATTTAGCTTCGTAAGAACGAAAAGGAACAAGTGTCTGTGTCCCTATTCCAGAAAGAGTGAGGTGTTCCTATTCTCGAATGGGTTGGTATTCATTGATTAATCCTATAAATAGTAATTGATTATGAGGCTGCGTGTAATCTTTCACTGAACCTCTCTTTTGTACATGCCATATATTCTAACATGTATCAAAGCTATAGATTCAACAAAAGGAGCTTAATAAATCGAGTCTTTCTCTTTTCTTTCCCTTTTTCCTCAACTGATTCTACAGAAGAACCCAGTAGAGTATCTGCAACTTGTGGTTGGAAGCAGATGGCACAATCAACCACTTGTGTTGGCAGTATCCAAGGTTTATATCTTGTAAATATGAACCACATGAAATTGAAGGAAAGTCCTCTTGCAACTTCATAAGAAATGAAATTCATCAAGACGATGAATTTTTTTTCTTATTATAAGTAATCGAAATTCCAGATCAAGATGATAAATAATATACAAAGAGATAAGAAACATACAATAATGTATTCCAATATTTTTTCATCGAGAAATAATCCAATCGAAATTTATTCAGATGGATAACAAAGTAAACATTCATCGAGAGAAATAATTACCTTCTTGGACTACGACTCGATCTCCGGGCTACCTGTCATAATTAGGCAGGATGAAGCCATGTCAAATATCAAGTAAGATTAATTCTCTTTTAAACTAAAAGAAACAAACACAAACCTTGCGTGGACTAGGTGATTTAGAGTAGGATGATGACCTCCCACGTCTTGCGACTGGTCCTCGACCTCTGTGGTAGACAATGCACAACAGTAAAAGACATGCTTAAGTTAGAAAGTAAACAAGAACTTGCAGCACAAAATAGGGGCAATAGATTTCGTAATACTCAACAACAGTAATACATTATAAAGTTGTAACTTAAGTAGTGAATTGAAAGGACACATAATCTTGCTATCCAACTTCAGCACCTAGAGAAGCTTTATGCAAGAAGCAAAAATAAGCATTTCCTCGTAAGAACAAAGGATATGACACAACTTACAAATTTAATGAAAGATGGAGTAATTTAAGTCTGGCCTTTAGAAAGAAATACCAGTATTGTCTAATAACAAGATAATGACAATACAGACACTTCCTTCTGGCTATGGCCATAACATACCAATATCCCAGATATCCTCAGTCACCCTAGCCAAGAATAAAGGGCTACATAAACGACTTACTTTCAATACATAATTATCTGCAATTGAGCATGTTAAGCTGTGGTATTGACAACTCGATAAACTTCTAGCATTTCTTTCTTTTGAAAGGCACTACATAACAGAGGAACTACATCCATATTGCACTACCACCGGTATGTCTACAAGTATGCCTTTTCCAACAAAGTCATCAAATCCACCATCTAACTAGGTATAATGCAGATGTACAGAGAAACATCTCCACTACTTCCTTATGTACAACAGCCACAAAAAAACATAGTGGCACACCCTCAAATGAAGCAATCCTATAAGATACATTAGAGCTCCACATCTTAGAAGCCCATAACAAAAAATGTTATAAACCCTATCTCCACCCAAACATAATGAATCTCACATATAAACATATAAACATAAGCAAACAAAAAACATATTCAGAGAAGAGATATAAACATATAAACGGAAGCAAACAAAACAAAGAAAAGAAGAGATTACATTATTCAGAGAACTAGAAAACCAACCACTCGAGATTAGAATTAGAAAAAATCTAGATATCTGAAAGTTACCTCCGTGGGGACACTGATAGTGAACGTGAGCGAGCAGGCCTACGAATAGGAGATCGACTACGTCTACGACCAATAGGAGACCTTCTAGGAGGACTACGAGCCCGTCTTGGAGGTGTACTGAATTGAAATACAATGTCATTTTCAAGATACAAGTTAATAAAATTCTAAACATAAGCATACAACAGGTGGACGTTTGTAATTTATGAGCATATGAATAAAAGCCATTGGTTCTCAAGGGCCCCAAAAAAGCCATATATATATATATAATCGAATATCATTAAAAGCAAATAGCGCTACATAGGTACACAAGAAATACACAAAGGAAACACCTAAGTAGAAAAAGAAAAAGAACAAAAAATAAAAACATGAAAACTAAGCACCCAAAGTTGTCCAAAGATAAAAGAGAAAAAGATAAAAGACTCAAGATCCGCCAATGTCCTCTCGCGATCTTCAAAACTTCTATCGTTTATTTCCCACCACAAACACTACAGGAGGCAATAAGGCATCATCTTCCACCCATCCACACTACTAGTTCAACAATTAGTCCACTACCAAGCAAATAAATCAGCTACTCTACTAGGCATCACCCAAAACAGTCCAAACCGACTGAAAAGGCATTCTGTAAGGAGTCATCAACCTCACAATGAAGGAGAAGATGATCCATGAACTCCCCACACCTCTTGCGCATACAACACCTATCAACCACAATGACATGCCACTTCCTAACCCTACCACCCTTAGACAAGTACTTCATTTTCCAATTAGCCAAACAATGTTCTATCTTTTCAATAACTCCGTCTCAAATAGACTTTGGGCTATAACAAACCATTAGTCTTTGGGCTAAAACGAATCACCTTCGCTTAAGGACAGAAAAAATAACTCATTAATAAAATGGCAGTTACTAGAACCACAAAGGTCATTCATCAGTTAGACTATTGCCACAAATACTTCGCTAATGATTGGCATCAAGATGTAATCACTAACATTGTCTAGATGGTTGATACAGAATGAGCTCAGCAAGTAAAATACTATCATAATTTTTATTTTCATTATTTGACCTGTGCATTGGTTTGCACTAAAAAAAGAAACTTTTTAACTATAATTTAAAAGCATAATTACCGGCGCCTTGGAGGAAGTGGGGATCGTCTGCGAAGAGGACTGCCACGCATCCTTCTGGAAGAGGCCATATTAAGATGATAGTCAGTTGAATGCCTATCAAAATCAGTTAAGACATGAAACTAGCAAGATAATAGTTTGTAGTGAACCTTGCAGGGGATCTATTGCGCCTTAGTGGAGATGGACCTCTGCCAGGAGATGTGGGCCTCCTCCTCGGAGGTGTATCACCACGTCGATAAGGTGATTCTACTCGACGACGCACAGGAGAATCTGCACGACGACGCACAGGAGAATCTGGCAGTCGTCTAGGAGATCCACCCCTTTGACCAACAGGGGATCTCCTTCTTGGTGAGGCAGGAGGCTTCCGACGGGGAGAAGCTAATGTCATCAAAAGTAAAGGACAATTAGAAAACACAACAAAAAACTGTACAATGTACCACTCCATAAACCTAGTGTATGGGGCACACCTTCCCTCGGCCGCTTGAGTCCATCCTTCTCACCATCAGCACCAACGCTATCAATTTTGGGAGCATCTCTCTTCGAAGCATTGGCAAGGGCTTTTAGGGGTGGTGACACCTTCTGTCGTGGAGGCAATGTGAACCTTGCTTGAATAACATTCCCATCAATTTGACCCTGCATTAAGCCAAATTAACAGCATCAATTTCCTGACAACACATATTTCCATACACCTAATAATTCTACTCCAACATTGCACTAAAACCTACTCCATCCATGCATAATTGGGCCTTTTCAGCATCCACTCTTGCCTTGAACTCCACATATCCATATCCTTTCGGAAGATTGACCTGCAAACATGGAACAAGCTTCATATGACTTCCCATGAAAAAATTACCTACCAACAGGAAACAAGCTTCAAACCATTATGTGGCATCCACAACAAACTTACATTGCGATCCATTGCCAGCTCCACATTAACAACTTCGCCAAAGAAACCTAAGGAGTAAAAACACGGGTAAGAATACAAAAAACCACCAATTAAAATATCTATATATGAAATATCAGCTACTAAAATTCTTTATGGCCAATAAATAATAAGAGGTTCCTTCAATAAGTTACCAATTCATGCACATTAGAATAAAGCTCTTTAATTTTACAAATTCAATAACTCTACAATTACTTTCTAATGCCAGGACATACTATCAAGTAAACTGAAAGGAAAATGCCTTCATTGTCATGTGAAAGCTAGGATAACAACAATCAACCGCAATGCTTTTAGTTGTCTTGTTAAAGCTATACAAGTACATATGGCAGTGATTCAACTTTTCATTCCAAACTCTATTCCTAATCATATCCTTTGCCTTAGATGCACAAATATAGCAGCTAAATTTAACACAATGTAAACATCATTAAAAATTTAGAAATAAGTGACAAACTTACCAAATATTTCTTTTAAATGGCCTTCATTAACATTCCTGCTGAGTTTGTCAACATGAAGAACAAGCGACTCTTGAATAGGAGAAGCTTTCCTGAAATCAATATGTTTTTAACACATGCAAGAAACACATGAGTACTCCTTATTTTCTTCTCTTTACTTTTTTTTCTTTTTGCAGGGGGAGTAAATGCTATGAGACTATCAAGGGAATGAATTAATAGATAGATTTATTATTAGAGGATCTTGACCAGCTAATAGAACTCTATACAAATAAAAAAAATAAAAAAAATAAAAAAGATACAAAAAGAGAAAACAGAAGTTTAACTTCTTTTATTTGATGTTGGGGAACCTCTCCAGGGCAGGGCCCTTCGAACCTATCCCTGCAGAGTAAATCCCGATCCCGTGCATCGTACCCTCGAAAATTTCCCTACACGGAACTGGTTAAATCGCTGGCTTTTCATCAAGGGGTGTGGCCCCAAAGGATTGTTTGCACCCATGAGGTGTTGAACATTGGACCTTAAAGGGAAGATATCTCAAGACCAAGGTCTCCACCACTTGGGCTAACCCCTTGGGGTTAGAAAACAGAAGTTTAACAAAAGGTCATCAACCCAAATATAAATTCTTGCAGAAACATTCTACACTGTCAATGTAAGATATGCAAGTAGCAAGTGACCAGCTTTCGAAGTACTCAATATAAGTCTCTAATTGGTATGCTCAGAAGCTACCTCATACATATTTCATCCAATTATTAAGGACGTAGGGAATCAAAGTATGGCCTGCTCAATTGTTGAACAAAGAGTATGAAAAGAACGAAAGTTCAACCGCATAACTCTCTATTAGTCAGATCAAGCACGGGTCTAAAACATAAATACACATTTAAAACAAGCATAAGAATTCCCTAACATTCTAAACTAAAAAGAAACTAACAGTAACATGGGGTTGCAAACCTGCTTTTCAGCAAAGAAAGCTAAGCGCGACTGAAACAAGCAAACAAGTCTACTACTCATCTAGGCATAACCTAGTCTAACACAACTAAAGATAACACTCCATAAGGAACAAGTGACCTCATAAAGGAGAAGGAGATAATCCATAGACTCCCTGCTCCTCTTACACAAACAGCATCAATTGACCACAATGACATGTCATTTCCTAAGGTTATGCATGGTAAGGATCTTTCCCTAGGACGGCGAACCAGGCAAAGAAAGTCGTTCTCAAAAAGAACCTTAATCAGTCAAATACTCTTACAAGGGAAGGGGGGGGGGAGGCATCTTGAAAGATAAGGACGTTGTAGAAAGATCTAGCATTGAATAACCCTCTCTTGGAGGGGGTCCAACAAATTTTGTCTTAACCTCCCTGTCTCAACCAAAAGGAGTACAATAAAATAAAGAACGAAGCAAAAACTACCACCACCTAATCATGTGCCGTTCTACTAAAGCTTACATTCCACTAAAAGGATCTACTAGAAAGCTCCAAATGAACCGCTACAAAAGTATCCTTAACATAAGCAATAATAGACAAATCCAGAAAAGCTTCCTTAACGGTTTGATCCCTCACCACAAGTCATGCCAAAATCTAATCTTAGAATCATCCCACCTCAAATCTGGTATGACTAGAAAACACCTCCCAAACCTTCCAGATATTATTCCATAGCCCCACGCCATACAGCCCAAGAACCTCATTGAAACACCACCCACCCCATGAGCTCCCATATTAAGTATTCACAACACTCTCTCAACCAAGCCTCTCTCTTGTCCAAAAAGCACCATAGCCATTTTTCCAAAAGATAAAATTGAACGAGTTTTGGACCCCCCAACCCTCCCTCAGCCATCGGAGAACAAACCTTGGACTAGCTTACCAAGTGAAATTTGATCTCTTCATCTAGCCCACTCCATAAGAAATCTCATTGTAGCTTCTCTATGTGGTTCGCAAGACCAGCGAGAAGAGAGAAAAGAGACATAAAATGCATAGGCAAATTGGAAAGGATGCTCTTGATTAAGGTAATCCCATCACGCTTAAACAAGTACATCTTATTCTAACTAGCCAAGCGCTATGTAAAACCCTCACCTTAGGGTGCGGGCCTAGTGTGTATTTTTTGGTCCAAAGTGTTGGGCTTTGTTGTGCAGGCCAATGATTTTGGGCCTAGTTAGGTTAAATAAAATAGGATCAAAGCCTACAAAGGAGACCATAATGGCTACTGGATTTCCTAGATTAATGTTTTAATTGAAGGCATAATTTAATCCCTAATGGCATGCATAAGTTGATGGTTCATTTTATGACACATGGCATATAGGGCAATAGGAATAAAAATCCTATGATTCCCCACACTACATAAATTTTGGACTAATGAGCTGATTTACATGTATTAACCATAGTTTACTAAATTAACCTTCACATGATTTTAACTATTGGATCTCAAGACAACATACTATTAAACACCTAGATTTTGAGAAAAGCAATTTGACATGGTTTTAACCCTTGGTTTATGAAACTTTACATGCTATGGACCACCTAGTTTTTGAGAAAAGTTTCTTTACTTGCAAGAACCTAGGCAATAGGAGGTGACTTACCACTTTTGGGGAGACCAACAAATTTTATGGGATTTCAAAAAAATCAACAATTGGTTTCTTACACTCAACCTTACTATCACTCTGGCTAAGCTGTCAGAGTAGTTCAAATGAATATTCACAGGAATAAAGGTTAGTCTATGCAAAGTCCAAGAAGAGTCGGGATTAAAATCCATTTACTAAACCCACCCTATCTGACTAGTATCCGTATCCGTAAAGTATATGTCAAATCTTCTCATGTTACCTAGGGAGTGATTTTTCACCCATCAACATTCCACCATTTCAAAATAAACTTTGCACGTTACAAGCCCTAAACAGAGCCCCTAGACCTCAATGAGAACCATATTCTCACAAGAGAACATCTATCCCAAAACATCTACTATTCAAAAAAAAAAAAAAAGCAGCTCACGTCAACGGGCAAATGTAAAAATGTTAGGTAAAACATCAACATCATAGATCATGTATGCCTATTATAAAGTATACTAACCCGAAGATTTCAAGTGGAGATGTATGGACAAACCAACAAGGAACTTGGACACAAATGTCAGGCGTATGTAATTAAGATACTAAAGAATACTAAAATGCCACGAATATCCCTAGAAAAAAGATGTATGTAAACTATTATGATCAAAGACAACAATTATAAAAACATTTAAACTATATTTCTAATTAAAAAACTAGAGAATGCTCCCAGTTGAGATTCCTATATTTGTACCAAATTTCATCATAAAAAATAAACACTCAGTCAACATATGAAAACATCTGGAACTTTACCAACATACTATGTTAGATTTGAACTTTACTTACACTTTCTAATATGGTGCAATAAGTGTTGACGTGGTGTAGTGTATTATATGTTATTATTGAGGGCATTTATGTAATTACATTATAATACAGTGACAGTAGGAATCCTTATTTTCTAGGTCCTCTCTTTCCAACCACCCCTTTCTCTCTTTCTCTTGTTTCTTTCTCTTTTCTTTCTACTCATTTTTTTATAAGTAATTCAATCTCAATAATAGAGCAGAGGGGCACAACCTAAGTACAAAATAATTATAAAAATAGTTTTTCCTTTCTGATAATTGGGCCAACGCCCCTCTAAGTGCAATGGAGGTCACTAAACTAGGCCATGGACCTTCTTGATCACCCATTGACCCCATCCAGGTAAGTATATAAAAATAGTTATCCTTTATCAACATATTATGTTAGATTTCAGCTTCATTTACTTAAAATGTTCATTTTATGCTTTTTCTTTTAGATTTCAGCTTCATTTACTTAAAATGTTCATTTTATGCTTTTTTTTTTTCTTGATAGGAAGGACTAAAATGCATGCTGCAAATTTATGGAAGATTGGTAGAAAAGGTCTAATAGGAAAAACAGAAATTCAATCAAATTCAATTTTTTTCATTATAAGTTTAATTATAATAAGAAGTTCAAAAATAATTTCACCTTGGGGGTGGAGAAATCCTTTTTGATTGTGGTGGTGGAGAGCGACCTCTTCTAGCTACCTCAGCAGGACTGTTACCATCATTCCAGAACACAACAAAATAACATCAAAGGGGGGAAAAGGGGGAGAGAAACAATCAGAAAAACATGTGTTTCCTACAATTAAAATAATCAAAAAAGTTCCTATAAATCGATGTGTTGGGCATTTATAAGGAAATGCATGTGGTTCATATTGGATTCGTGACGAGTTCCTAGGTCGTATCAAAAATTCTCACCCTAGGTCGATGAGTTGAGCATTTATAAGGAAATTCATGTTGTTCATTTCGGATTCGTGTCGAGTTCCTAGGTCGTGTCAAAACCTACCCTACATCGCTACTCTTTTGCTACAGGTCTCACCTACCCAAAAAAAGGAACAGAGAAAACTTCTACAAATTAGACACCGTTTGGCTCTAGAGAAAAATAAAAAATTAAATGGATGTAAATACCGTAAAAGTTGTACATTCAAAAATTAAAATCCTGGCATATATAATTTAAAAAGGGGTAAAAGAGTACTGACCTCTTCCTCAAGGGAGGGGGACTCGGGCTGCGAGAACTGACGCTCCGGGACGGAGAGGAAGACGAGGAGAAGGACCTCGACCGAGATCTGGAACGCGAGAGCGACCGAGAGACGGAGCGTGAGCGAGAGCTGGAACGGGAGTCTGAGCCCGTGTAGGACCGGGAGCGAGACGACGACGCGGACCCCGACGGCGGCGACCGACGGCCTCGGCTTGGCTTCGCCATGGCTACGGCGCGCGAAGTGAGAGAGAGAGATCGAAACCCTAGAGAGAACAAGTGAACTAGGAAATGAGCCGTCGTGCGTGTTTGTTTACGTGCTTTGTTTGCCGGTTTTGAGGGTAAAAATGGCATACCACAAATGTTACCCAAAATGTTTCAATAACGGGGGAAAGAATTCTGTACACGCTGGCACGCTGCCTATTAAATATGACGGTTGACACCGTGAAATTCCGAAGCGGTCCCTCGCCCTTTTTTCCGGGGCCCCGAACCCTCCTCCTTCAAGTTAGAAGGGTACCCTTAGTCCTAAGGCTAAGAGCATTTCTATCAAACACTTTCAAATAAAAGTTTTATTAAAATTTAATTAGTATAAGCTTTTTTTTAGTTCCAGCGAACACTTCGAAATAAAAATTATGCTAAAATTTGCTACAGTAGAATTTTAAATAATAGTATTTAATTAAAATATATAACAGAATAGATAATTTGTTGGAATATTAGAAGAAAATGCAATAACTAAAATAAAAATTTATACTTTTTTCAATGGCCATTTTGACTATTATTGTTGAAAATGCTCTTAGAGCATTCCCAACAGCTTTCTTTTGATTTTTCATAAACTTTCGTATCAAAATACACTTTACAGCAACTTTCAATTTCATTATCTTTCCTTATATCCATTAAATATCATATTCTTACAAAATATAAGTTCCTATATACGCTCAATATTTTTATAAAATTTTAACACGATATTCAATAAAAGGCAAAAACATGAAAGATAAGAGAGGAGAGATAAAAAATTTGTATTAAAATAATGCATAGGAAAATTTTAAGGAACTGATAGGGTATCTGCTATGAGGGTTTTTTTTTTTTTTTTTTTTTTTTAACATTTTACCTATATGTAAAAGAAAAGAAGGAATAGTAAGGAAGCTGCTAAAAATGCTATTAACTATACATTGCTTATATCTAAAGACTGCCCCTCCACCAAAAAGGAAATAATTTAAAGGGTTAAATGTTATTTTATCACTCGATCAACTTTTTTTTACATAAGTTTCATTTTGTATCATAGATGGTACTTATCTTATGGGTAAACAAAAAGATGGTACCCATGTCCATCTTCCATTCATGAAACTAATGAAATTACACGTCAAATTAATCAAAGACTACTAAGTAGTCATATGCCTCATAAAAACATTATAAAAATATTAAAATTAAAAAAATAAATAAATAAATAAAAAAAAATCCTTCAAATGTTTGTTCAAGACAACTTCCATCCATTAAGATAATCAAGGTTCATGAATCTATTATGGTAAGAACTAAGGGTGAAAAGGTGGTTATAATTAGTGGTTATTAGCTAAAACCGCTAACTGTAATCCCCTAGGTAATTAATAAAATCCACTAACCGCCTAAGCAGTTAACTAGTGGTTAACGATTAATAACTCTAATAACTGCTAACCACTTTTTAAAATAAAAATTTTATTTTTTTCATTTTTCTTCTGCTAAAACATGTTGTTTCTATCGTAATACTATAATATCATACTATATACGACATCGTTTATATAGGCGGTTAGGTTAGCAATTTTGAAAAAACTTAAAACCACTAACCATAACTGTCTAGGCAGTTAGTGGCTTTTGCTCAGCGCCTTCAAAAGCGGTTAACAATTTTTGCTAAGTGCCTTTAAAAGCAGTTAACAGTTAGCGATTAACAGTTAGTGCCGCTAGCCTTTTCACCCTAGTAAGAAGTCCTAAAGATTATACTGGGGTTGCAACCCTTTTCCACCCATTTCCAAAAACACCATCTTCGCCTCATTAACATCCCCATCCTTGAATTAAAATAAATTTTTTTTTTTTTAAAAAAAAAAAAAATCCCATCCTTAAAGTGAGCATTGATCATCACAGTGACATAAATATACACATCAAAAGTTATCTTCATTTCAAACATTCTATCGTAAACCTTCCAAAACATCTCCGTCAACTCTCTCAATAATAAAGTACAACTCAACGTAGGAGGAACAAATTTAACATCTTTTAAACCCCTATGATCATTAGAGATGGAAGATGGTTGAAACCACTCCAAAACCATTTAGGGGCAGCTCAGGAACCCCTATTTGATCAAGGGAGTGGCTCAACCACCCAATCTAGTTGATTCGGGGGGTGGTTGAACCACCTCCACAACTGTTGGTGGTAGTTCAGCCACCCCAAATAGCAAATGAGGGTGGTCGAAATCATTCCCAACAGATTTGAAGGTTGTTGAGTGATGACCCTTATTTTGCCAACGGATGGCTCGACAACCTCCTTTGGGCAATCGGGGGTGTGGTTTGAACCACTTCATTTGGTCGATTAAGGGGGGCCAAACCACCCTCATGGCCATAATGGTAGTTCGACAACTCCCTAATGGCAAATGGAGGTAATTGAAACTACTCCCAAATCATTTGGAGGGCCAATGGCCCATCTAGGGGTAGGCGAACAACATTCGATGGCCATGAGAGAGGTTTGGCCACTTCCAAGTTGACCATAATGGATGGTTGAGCTACCTCCTTAATTTTTGTTTTTAAAATATACTTTATAATTTATTTTTTTTTCTTTGTGATTAGGATAGCTGATGTGGGGTTTGGGACACATGTCTATGGGTGTTTAGGCGGACGGTTAAAAACTGACCCTATATGCACCATGTGCATGTTCTCATGAGTTACAAATGAATACAGAAGAATTATAAAATATAAGTAGATGGAGGCGGATATTATCCATCTTTGCCTACACATATATACATATATGTGTATATATATATAATAGTGTCGTCTTATACGTTGTTTGGGATTTGATCCCAAAAAGGATATTGTTTGTGACTTTCATTTAGAGAAATTAGTAGAAAATAAAACCCTAATGCCTCAATTTTTCCCCTTCTCTTAGCAGCCGCAACTCCCCTTCAATCCTCTCTTTGAATCTTGCATTCTCACTCTGCCCCTCTCTCTCTAGAGTGCTCTTTGTCTCATCAAAGAAGAAACACATACTATTAAAAATCTATATATTCATGTTTTCTCCCTCTAAATTAGAGAACAGCTTATGCATTGACCAGGCTAAGATGCCATCTAAGACTTGTCAAGCAATCAAGGCTGGTGACACCGTGTTCACATCGGTTCTGCCGGCCTATGCTTTAAAAATTAATCTTTTCGTCTGTTGAATTCAAATTTGGCTGAGTTCAAAAGTAATTTTGGTCTAGCTTAGACCCACATGTATAGAGATATATAATAAATAATCACATTACATAGCTAATACGTAACTTAATTTCATATTGGACTTAGGGCATGTTTGGGTTTTCGTTTGAGGGACTTATAAGTACGTTTAATATTCAAAAAATTCGTTTCAAGAAGAGAAAAAAAAAATGCCCGTTTTGTTAAAAAAAATTAAAAGTCTTTTTAATGATCCAAAAAGCCAAAAAATAGCCAAAACGCACTTTTGATAAAAACTTAAAAATGAAGAGCGTTTTTTGACGTAAAATCTTTATTTCTCAAACACAATTTCAAACATGCTCTTACTGATCACCTTAGCCAACCCATTCGATCAGGCCAGTGCGACGTCATTTATCACATAAGATTCCATTAATCTTCCGTCAGTTTCAATTAGGTTGTTTGTTGATGTTTTTGTTTTCAAAATGGTAAACAAAAAGATCCATATGGGTACTAAGAATTTACCTTCAATGAGGAAGAGCTAGGAGAAATTGAAAAAGAAATTAAGCTGGCATGCATTTTTCTACACTATAATAACTAGTAAATTACACTATTAACAACATATATATAGAAAAAAAATTAAGAAAATCACTGTTTCTGCATGTATCCACATCTCTTCCTATGCATTCGGACCTGAGACCTTTTCTTCAGTCCATACAGCTGGTTTTCCCACACTTTCTTGGAAAATCTGGACTCCATAGCTGCTCCCTCGGCTTCAGACCCCATTGACTTAACCAAACCCAGCTTATGATCATACACCTTACGTGAAATTGGATCAGAAAGCGTCTCGTAAGCCTTCCGAACCTCAACAAATCGTCTAGTGGACTCCACTTTTGCAGAGGGATCGGGACAGACATCTGGGTGGCATTGAAGAGCCAGGTTTCTGTAGGCCTTCTTTATCTCATCAAACCCAACATTCTCAGAACGAAGAGAAAGAACTTCGTAGAAGTTGGTGTTCTTCTTTTGCATGGCCAACTGATCATAATTGGCTGCTCTGCATGATATAGTTTTGTGTAGTAGCTTTGGAACCTGCAGGGTTGCAATATTCCTCGGATTCATTCGCAAGGAAATCTCCATGTCGTGAGAGATCAAAGAGATCTAGACAGACAGGAAGCCAAGTATGGATGAGTTGTCTATATATATATATATATAGCCGTGTTATATAATATGTGCATGCGAAAAACACAGTTTGATAGAAGAACGTTGTTTTGTCACGAAGTAATCGTCCGTATTTCTATAAGGTCCTTCCTCGCAATTGCTGTTGTTCGCATCCAATGACCATATCGCATCAGTTGCATCGCTAATTTTACACATTTTTCAATGTTATAAATCAAATTCTTTGAACTTATGATAAGGGTGGATTTAGAATTGCGATTTCGTAAGAATAATTTGTATTTCCAAAAGATATCGCAAAGGGGATGTTTATCTGAAAAACGCGAATTTAAACCAGAATGATGTACCTCGATTGTTAGAGGTCTCATTTATCTTATACTCTAACATTAACAATAGTCTTCAACTATAACTATTACTCTTTAACTCTATGATATACTCTAACATTAAAGTGGCGTGACATTCTTTTGAAAGAAAAAATGAGGGGAGCTGGGGGATTTTGGATTTCGAATGAAAGATAATTATTTTCCTGTTATTGTTGACAACAATATTTTACTGAGAAGATAGGAAAATAAGATCTAGCTAGTAAACTGCACATGCTTCTCTCGGCCGGCTATCATTGTTCTCCCTTTTTTTTAAAAAAAAAAATTTAATTCCTACTAATCTTGACTAATGATATTGATAGCAATTATCTTCCTGGCAACTTTATCCGTTGAGGTTTAATATTCATGAGGTCCATCTGAATCAAGAAGACAAATCCAAACCATCTTTTACTATATTTGATATTAATTTAATTATCCCATATAAATCCAATTAACAAAAGCCACCGGAGATTCCATATATAGAATGACAAAATTGAATTAAATAATTTGATTTAATTCTTAACTAATTGATAATTATGGTGGCTATTAGTCGATTTTCCTGTTAATTAAGTAGGCCCACATGTTATGCATGTGCTATTGAAATAAGTCCAACAAATAGGCCTTGGGGGAAAGATTTGAGAGATTGATTATAGATGAGCATCGAATCTAATATATATATTTTGGGTCCTCAATATATTATATATGGTCCATAAAATTGTAAAGTTTTTGTTTTGTGGGCACAAAACCATGAATTAATCCACAACATAGTCCAACGATCATGTGCGTGGGATCATAACTCTTTCATTACCTCATTATTTTTTGATGTGGGATTCATTTGAATCTGAGGCAAATAGCAATAAAGAAGAGTACTAGATAAGATCAATTACATATTTATTACCAAAAAAAATCAATTACATGTTAGGAAAAAGTTCACATACCCTCTTCAAACTACCACGTAATTGACAATGTTTCTCATAAACTTTCAATTGTGATAACGTCTTCCCAAACTATCAAAATATTATCAATGTCCCCCCAATGATGAAACTACCTTTAGTAAAATAAAAACAAAAATACTAAAACTTCTAAAAAAAAACCTAAAACTGAAAAACATAAAAAATAATAATAATAATAATAAATAAAAATTTAAATTTAAAAATTAAAAATTAAAAATTTTGAAAAATTCAACGGTGCCCAAATTTTTTTAAAATATATATATATAATCCTTTTTATAAGAAAAAAATTGAAAATTTTCGATTTTTTAAAATAAAAATTCCGTTTAAAAAAATCGTTTAAAAAAATAATAATTTTCGTTTTTTTTTATAAAAGAAATCGTTTTTCTTTAAATAAAAATTTCTGTTTTAAAAAAAACGTTTCAAAAAAATTAATTATATTTTTTAATTAAAATTTTAGTTTTTTTTTTTAAAAAAAAAAATTAATTTATAAGGGTATTTTTGTCTTATTTAGAAATATATATGGGTATTTTTATCTTTTTGCTAGCCTTGAGGGGGACATTGACATTATTTTGGTAGTTTGGAGATGACATTATCAACTGAATAGTAGTTTGAGAGTAGTATCTAGACTTTACCATACATATTATCTTAAACCCACCTTTAAATAAGTACTCTAATTAATATTCATCGTTTCAAGTACTTAACAGCGGGAATAATGATAACAAATTGGGCAAATCATGTATCAATAGATATAAAAACATTTTAATTATGACAACAAAGGTACATATCTTAAGTTATATAAATCCTGATTTTGTATTAGACCTAGTTCGCACTTGACCTGGTTCGACGTTGGAAGCCATTTGATTTAAATCATGAGGTTTTTTTCCTGAGGCTTAGGCCATGGAGTGGAGGCTTGGGCTGATAGGCTCAATCTGGAGTGCTCATGGACAAGCCTCGCAGGGGTCCCTTTGAGAAATTTTTTGGCCTGTTTTGGTGTTTTGACCAAGTTGGGAGATCATATTTATAGTCGCTTCTGACTAGAGTTTTGTATGGATGTATTATTGACTCCTCTTGTATTGTTTCTCTCGAAAATAATGAAACATCATTAACACTCTGGATGTAGCCCTTAATGGATTGGTGAACCACGTAAATCTTAATATTTTATGATTATTTGTTTTTTGCGTTCTTAATTTTCGCATTTCACCCATTACGAGAAATTATGGATTGAATCCTTTCTTTAAAAAAATTATGGACTTTGCCGAAGAAATCCAATAGAAGTATATATGTAGGCAAACAAGTATACATGGGCTTCGATTACCAAGTTAGGCCCATAACCAAGTTTGTCACATTGAATGTAAAAAGGTGGATCATGGAGAGCAATTTGGCCCAATGCCTTTCTCTTTTTCTTTTTCCGTCTCGGCCTCTTCCTTATATATAACTATTTAAGAGTAATTCTATTCTTCACATTCATTCATCACTCATTTTACACTAAAAGGTCTATTTAGGTATGTGTTAGAGGGATCTAAAAGTACGTTTAATACTAAAAAAATCCATTTGGCAAAAATAATTGAAAGTGGTTTTAACTGTCCAAAAAGTTTAAAAATGGCCAAAATGTACTTTTGACAAAAGTTTAAAAATAAATAGCGTTTTTTAACTTAAAAGTTCTATTTATCAAGCACAATCTCAGACATTCTCTAACAAACTTAGCGTATTTTAAATGGCTAAAATGAAAAACTAGTTAAAACACATCATGTCAATCCATGTGCAACTAAAATCAGTCACCGTTGAAAAGGCAAAATTGGACTTGGTCTCTTTTGATTTCCCTATCAAATGCCAGCCGCCATGATTGTTCAAATCAAGCAATAATATTTGAGAGTCCATCGGAGGGAATCGCCCCCCAAAGGGAATGAAAAAACTTGTAAATTTGTAATATAATTTGTAGGAAACGAGTCTATTCTTGTGGTTATTGAGGGTCCAGAGTTTTGTATTCTACAACGATGTATACCAAACGCTTCTGCAGAAACACATGCTTTAATTTGTAAATGAAAGCAACTAGAGCCTTCCTTATCATATGCACTAAATTCTCCATTTTTTTTTTCTATGTAAATGAAATAATTTTCCTGTTTAATTTTTTGTTTGGCTCATATGGAAAATCAACAACGACAACGACAATAGTGATGGCACTTATACGAAGACAGCAGGCCACAGTGGCAATGGAGGGCGGTGACCTCTGAAGGTGATGGCTAGTTGTGGCCACGTTCGTTAGCTTCTGGCAACTTCCGGTGGTGAATGGTAGCAATGGAGAATGAACTACGAGAGAGAGTAAGAGCCTGTTTATGACTGCATTTGAGAAGTTTAAAAGTGCTTTTAACACTCAAAAAGTCAATTTGAAGAAAAAAAAGTACTCGTTTGGTTAAAAAATTAAAAGTCATTTTAAGGGTCTAAAAAGTTTAAAAATGGGAAAAACGTTTTTTTGGCAAAAGCTTAAAAATGAAACTTTTGTCAAAAAAAACGTTTTTTAAACTTAAAAGCTATATTTTTCAAACGCAATTCCAAACAGGTTCTAAGTTCGAGAAAGAGGGTCGTGAACGAGAATGTCAAACTCAAAAAATGGTTTATGGAAATAAAAAAGGGAAACAATTTTACACAGCTTAAATGAAGTTTTTTTGGTAATTTAGAAAATATTTTTGATTTGACCAAAATTAATTTTCGACCGTACTAAACACTAAAAAATAAGAATTTTTTTTTTTTTTGTAAAATAGTTTATGCTTAAATCTTTACGGAATATTTAAGTATTTGTTATATGCTAGGTCCAAGAGCATTGTTTAACACTTTAAGCATAAAAATTGACCCCCCTTTACAAGTAAACAAAACTCTTGACCCTTTTTCTAGTGAATTCTAAGTGAGTGGTTAATAATTATTATCAATAAGAAATTGAGGAGAAATTTGATCACTTTTGAATAATTCAAAAATAAAAATAAGAATAAAAAGTTCGGGTCGTACCGTACATGCTCTAAAAGTATTTTAAAATATATTTGTTAATATATTTTAAAATTTTAATTTGAAAAAGTGTTGTATACGACGTAAATGTGAAAATTATTTTTGAGTTTTGAATTATTTATTAACATCACGAGAGAACAGAAAATAAACAAAAAGAGGTGAAAAACTTTTCTAGAATACACATGAGGTTCACAATTTTTCTTCTTTTAAAAAACAGAATATATAATGAGAAAAGTGCCAAACCCGTCATAATGGCAGAGTGGAATTGCATTGCACCCGCGTTCTAGAATGATGTGATTGTGAATGATAGATTCACGGGATTCTAGAGCTCGCCAAAGAAAGTTTGCCACAACATAAGAAGGGAAAAAGCATTTTCTACATTTTTCTGTTTGCCGTCCCGTCTTCGACCATATAAACATAAACTTCCAAAAGCACTTTTTGAAAAAGCTCTTTGCTGAAACATGCCACCTCTCTCGAATTCTCGATGTTGGTACACGTTGTGAGAGCTTATGCTTAACTGCGGACAAGGGAGCGCTTGGGACGTGACGTGAAATCTATATATTGCATTCTCTTTTTTAAGACTTTTAATTGTCCTAAGAGTTTATTTGAAATTGCGTTTGAAAAATAGAGCTTTTAAGTTAAAAAAGTTAAAAAGAGTTTTTGTGCTTTTAACTTTTTTACCAAAAGAGTACTTTTTTTTTTTTTAAACGAACTTTTTGAGTGTTAAAAGTATTTTTAAGTCGCTCAAACGCAATCCCATATATATATATATATATATATATATATAATAATAATAATAATAATAATTTTAGATCAAAATCCTTCTTTTTCTTGGGTTGGGAGAATATTGTGAGAGGACCACAAATATTACACGAATGGTTGCAAACTCACATGCACTACAATGTAAATGGAATGATATATGATTGTTAATTACCCTACAGTCCCTACTCATTAGTGCATTAATATTTCTATTGATGCTAATTCTTAATTTATTCTTCTTTCTAATTTTTTTATTTTTTCTTCCTTACTCATCAAGCTTGTGAAATGAATACTATGGCATGTTTGAGATCGTGTTATGAAGGGTAAAAAATATTTTTAATACTTAAAAATTGTGCCAAACTAAAAGCGGGTAAGTTTGTCTCCAAATGGTAACTCAATCGCCTGTAGACCAAGTCTTATGAAGTGAAAATTATTAGTTCGAATCTCCCCACACCTTTTGTGTAGACATGTAAAAAAAAAAAAAAAAAAGGGCATATTTGGTAAAAAAATATAAAGTTTTTTTTTTTTACTCTAAAAATATCAAAATGCACTTTTAATAAAAACTTGAAAATAAAACTTTTGCCAAAAAATACCTTTTTACTTAAAAAAAATCTATTTCTCAAAATATAATCTTAAACATGCTCTAGATGATTTGCAAAATTGTCGCCCATTTCATGGTGCATTATTATATGTACTGATTTTATGTCTTTTTCTATTTTTGTCGTTATTCATTAAGTTCTTGAAAATGAAATGCCAAGGTAATAATTCATCAAAAAAGAATACGTACCATGGTTGCAATCATGCATTCAGCAGAAAAAGAACACCCCACTAGCAATGTATCAAATATTCGAGGGAGATGCTATGTCCTGTGAAAAAGAGGAAATTGTTAGAGTCGATACAGACAGTTGATTAATAATGCAAAGACAATGGTCAAAAGTCTTCAATTATGTTATGTAGGAGACATCAAAAGGGAAACACACAAAGCTATTCATCATCTAGATAAGGGGGCAATTCAACAATCATCGGAGCAAATTTGATTGAAAGATTATAACATTTTTCTCTGTGATACTGTACTTGTTGAGCGAGTTGTTTGGTCATGATTTTTTAATGAAAGTTTGAAATATTAAAAAAAAAAAAAAAAAAAAAAAACTCTACTATGACATAAAGTACTCTCTTATTATTTATTTATTTTTTCTAATTAAAAAGAGTAGGAGGGGACGACTAACTGTAGCTACTCTATTTGAACATGACCATAGTAACATATTCTCGTTGGGAACCAATGATAGGAAGGGTTTAAATAGTGAAAAACTGCAAACTCTTTCAAACCTAATTAAGCCATAATCTGATCTAGCCATATGAGAACATCAGTATAATTCAAAGCAGCTAATTAATACTAATCAGACTAATTGTATATGAAAATTCTCATTTTCAGGATTCGAGTCTACACTCTAATGCGTGTTCAACTACTTGACAATTTTCTTGAAATTATTGATCTACCATTACTGAGCATCGGTGATGATGAAGATGAATCTAGACATTGAAGTTTTTGGGTTTGAATGAAACACCCTATTACTTTCTTCTTTCTTATAACGAGGCAGGGAAGAGCAAGAGGTAAAAGACGAGAAAAGAAAAGAAGAAACCTTTTGATTAACAATATATAGTTCAATTAATACAAGCATAAATAGATGCATATAAACTCAATCTGCACAAGAAAGTTACTACAGAAAAACCTTTCATGTGATCGTGATCCTGCTTTCGCACAAAACTCTTCCACGTACGAGGTGGCCCCAATCAAAAATGAAAGCGATTGATTGCCACTAGGGTCCCCTGCAAATTTTTCCAAGAAAGAAATAAAGAATAGTGATCTAATTAGTATGATTGGATGGAACAAACGAAAAGGAAAGGAGAGGAGATGGAACCAAGACCAACCAACTAGGGCTTTCTAGTTAGTCGTTAATTCCCTAATATTGAGGGAATTCCGAGGCAAAATTAAAATATTCATTTGTATTAAATTCTTTTCTACTTCCTTTTTGCATTCATTTATTTATAAAAAAATTAGATAGGTCATTATGATGAGGCATAAAACTTTTTTTTACTGTATTTAATAGAAACTTGGCACATTAGATAAAAACAACTAATATAATATAGATGAAAACACAATATCTCTAATTTAAATTAATTCTATGGGCTTTTTCATTCGTTTTAACCCAATATTTACCATCCACATCTACCTTCGAACTCTCAACACTAGAGTCTCCAAAACTAATAAAGACGATGACTCCAATGATTTTATCAAGAGTATTTTGTCAAGAGAAGACATATTATTTGGTGTAAAATGTTATATTATTTTTTGAGATTTTAAATTGAGGTACTTGCTTCTATTGAAGAGTGCAAAACATCAAATTTACACTACAACCTAATTAAAGTTATTAAAAAAAAAAAAAAAGTTAATTACCTTTTTAGTATCCAGGTTTTCACGTTTTTATTTTATTTTTTATCTAAATTTCAATTCGTATCACATATAGTACATGATTAATAGATAAATACCAATTTAATACCTTTATCACTATTTTGTCAGCCAAACTAACAAACTGCAATGTGGTAGTTTCGACCACTCTTGCGGCCGGTCTAGGGATGGTTTAACCACCCCTTATGGACTCTGGGGGTGTTTCGGCCACCCTCAAGGCCTCTAGGGGTGGTTTTGGCCACACCTTTTTAGGCCATTGGGGGTGGCCGAATCACCCTAAGGGCCTTAAGAGTGGTTTGGCTAGCCCCAGACGAGTCTCAGGAAGTGACTGAAATCACCCTCATAACAGTCTGTTAGTTTGGCTGACGGAATGGTGACAAAAATACTAAATTAGTATTTACCCATAAGTTAAATACTATTTGTGATACGAACTAAAACTAGGTGAGAAGAATCGTGAAAATCTAGGTATAAACAAAGTTAGTAACCCGAATCAAAAAATTATTAACAATTTTTGTAAAGTGTCGTATCCTCTTGGTCCCCGTCGTCTTCTCTCTTCTCAAAACTTGAAACATATTGTAAAAAGAGACCCACGTCGGGGGTATCCTGAAGAATTCAGTGTGGTTTAGCAGAAGGGTGAGGGAAAGGTGTGGGGCTTCCCACTCTTCCCACTTACATTCAATGGGCGCTGGGGACCGTGGCCAAGGTTTTTCCATCTACTTTTGGGTGGAGGATGACCACTCAATGTCCATGGCGCTCACGCTGCCACTTATCCATCTCGTGGTTCCTAACACTCCGCTGAGGGGCTCGCGTCCTTTGGATATCGTGATTCTGACACTTCTACAGTGCCTGCCTTTTCCCATTCCAACGATCATTGCCCTGTTGACTTAGTTTTTATTTTTCTCGGTGTTTAACAAAAAAAAATTATTTAGTTTTGCAAAATAGTTTCCGTTTTAAAATTTTGTAAACTATTTGTCGAGTTTGAATTTTTCATTTTAAATCACCAACAAGGTGACAAACATTCGCCGGAGATTGTCGGAAGTCGCTATCTCGCTAATAAGAGCAATATCGAGCGCCAAATTTTCAAAAGTGTGTTAGTATCGTTTGACAATAATATTGTTCAAATGACACATTCACGCGCTAGAATGTGTCGTTTGAAATGTGTTACAGCAATAACAAATTTTTGAAAATTTGGCGCTTGTAATTGTTCTTATAAGTGAGACATCTTCCATTAAAATCAAAAACTTTTATCCATAAAAACTATTTTAAAAAAAGGAGAAAATGCAGTTTACCCCCTTGAAGTTTCAAGAGTTTTTTAATTTTAATCTCAAAGTTCAAAAATTAACAATCTACCCCCTTGAAGTTTCAAAAATTGGCAATTTAAACCTTCTGTTTAATTTTTCCATCAAAATAGACGGAAATCTATGAAATTACATCATTGCCCTTAGACTTTTTTTTAAAAAAAATTCGTCCAATTTAACGGAAAAATTAAACGGAAGGTTTAAATTGCCAATTTTTGAAACTTTAGGGAGTAGATTGTCAATTTTTGAATTTTAGGATTAAAATTGAAAAATTCCTGAAACTTCAGGGGTAAACTGCATTTTTTCAAAAGAAAAAAATAAAAAAAGGGGTGGGTGTAAAATGTTTTCAGTTGAAAGGTGGTTTTAGATTATTTTCAGGGAAAATTAGTTTTCATTTTTTGATGTTTAGGTGCGAACTTACAAAATGGTATGGAAAGACTTTTCAACTCTTTGTTTGAAAATGCTCTAAAAACATCATCAGAAAATCACTACCATCATCGATCTCACTCACCCAAAATCGGCATACACAATAAATGTTCTACATAGTATTACCAACCTGCAGCTTCTCAATGGACATTATCTCTACCTTCTTCCAAATCGAAACCTTCCACTGGTTGACCATCTTCGTAGGTAAGGCTTACTATCAGGCCTGTGAGGTCTGTGTAACACTCGGGGTAAATAAATACCAAATATACATAGAAAATTAGAATAGTCGTGTATGCGGTTAGCGGTTAATAATCGTTCACTTTTTCACTTCTAAAAAGGGAAGTGAAAAACAAAGATCCCATTCCAAATGACTAGTAACAGATAGATTCCACATGAGTTCTAAAGAAGGTACGTGAATGGTTTTGGCTACTGCAATGGAATGGGCCCTAGGAGGTGTGTAATACCCCGACACTAGGGCACCATTTGGTGTGTGTCCTGGGGCCTTTGGAGAGAGAATGGAGAAGGGGCTTTCATGGGGTGAACCAAGCTTGAGAAGGTAATGAACATTTTGATGGATGAGCGTTTATGACACAAATTGATAATTTTGTCTATCCAAATATCACATTTGTCAATTTGTGGGGTTAAGTTAAAAACGAGTGGCAGTTTAAGAGTCATCTTAAACATATTTAATTACATTAAAAAAAAAAAAAAAACTCTGAGGTTATTTTAAGTAAATTTAGTTTCTAAACTCATAGTTTCATCATTTCACATCTAAAAAAAGTATGTGTAGGCACATGATTAATATTAGAGATAGGCTATAGTGCAATAGAAAATTTATTTTTGGCCCATAAAAGTCCTAGGTGACAAGAGATTATAGGACCATCAGTGGGTGGGGCAACAACAATTACGAATGGGGCTTGTGACCTCTGCCACCTAAAACTTTTATGAGCAAAAAAATGGTCTTTTTATTGCACTATAACATTTTTCTATTATGTTAAAAGATTATGTTTGTGTTAAAGAGCTTCTTTTTGCCAACGATTGATAGTTGAGGGAAGTGGACGGTGACATGTGGCAGTTTGCGGAGGCAATGTGTAAATAAGTGGTAGTTAAGCAGACGAGGCTAAGTATAATAATCCCTCAAAATTATTATTTTCTATCTACTTAAATTTTAAGATAATTGGTTATTTTATATAATATCACAAAAAATTTAAACTTTATAAAAGCTTGGAAAATTGATAATTTACTAGCTATTAGCTATATAACTCCCATTATGATTTGAGGCTTTGGCATCTCCCTAATGTTTGTTAGGCATACTTTGGCTGCAGTTTGGAAATGTTATTTTCTTTGTTTTTTGTTCCACTAATATGCCGTGCTTGTTTACAGTATGGCAAGAATGTTAAAAAAGATATTTATTTATTTTTTCTTTTGTTGATGAATATAACAGGTTATTTATTTGTAATTCACTCTTGAAAGAGTAATATTAGATATTTAACTCTCATTCTATTTCCATACAAATGAGTTGATGCAGTAATGCTTTTAAATCCTCAAATCAGCCTTTATTATAAAATAAAATATGTATCTAAAGTTATTATTTCAAAATTGAAAACAAGATGGTGGTTTAAAAAAGTTATATTATTTTTAAACTTTTTTTTTTAATATATATTTATTTATCTTATATAGGGATGTGCGAGATGAGAGATAATGTCATTTTATGATTATAATAAACCATGTGAATTACTACAATTCCTAATGTTTAGGGAAGATATAGAAAAACTGTTGCATGTGAGTTTTTGTAATTTTTAAAAAAAATTTCTTATGTGTAAGGAAGAGAAGCAGCTTTTGTTAGAGATAATATGTGGTTGTCTCACATTACCTAAGTGAGGAGAGGCTTTGGCCATTGACTTGTATAAAAGCCTTATCATCTTGTCTCACATTGCTAAGATATAAGAAGTTTCTCTCCCTTTAATTTCTATATAATGAAGTTCTTACATACAATCAAATCATTCAATAAAAGCTAAATGTAGTTTATAGGACTTTAGTGTGTGGATGTAGATATATTGCCTAACTACCTTAATTTTGTCTCTCTTATATTTACTTATATTTCTGCATTATAATTTCTTTCGACTTTAAGGTAGATGCTGGGAGGGAGATCTGTTGTTATCTGTATGCAGAAAAAGATGTTACACTTTATCGAAGAGGACAAATTCCCTTGGAGGAAGAAGATAAAAAGTGGCAGTGGTCAACAACGTACATTATTTCGTTTTTAGAGAGTTCAATGAATCTGTATGCCATATCTACTGCCTATATAATTTAATTTTAACACACAGCACAATGAGTTTGTAATCCATATGTAAAACATGTTTGAATTCAGTTTGCAAATAGAATTTCTAAGTAAAAAAAAAAAAAGTTTTTACTTTTAAATTTTTTGGTAAAAGCTTCAAATGAGTAGTTTTAAATTTTTTTTACCAAACATATCAATTTTTATTTAGCATAACTTTTTAAGCTATCGAATACAATCCCAAACAAGTTTTTGCTACCTTCCCAAAACAAAATGCATCTGCACCATTTTTATGCGCATTTATAACATCTCTAGTAGTGTAGCTAAAATGAAGATATTAACTATATTTAGTTATTTTTACTCTTATTTTAGCTTCAACAGAATAGTTTCATATTAGCTATTATACCTTAACTGCTATAGTGAATAGCTTCATATTGCTATTATTCACCGTAACACACTAAATTGTTGAATATAATATTATTTATACATTATTTTCTCTCTCTTCTCTCTTCTCTGTTCATGAATCTATGATACAAATTAAAGTCCTTTGAATAACTAAAAACTCCCTAAAAAAATTGAATAGCAAAGCGAAAGAGAGAGAGCGTTAATTGCAGAGTTGGCCATGGGGTGTTTGGGTTAAGAGGAAATAGTTGGTCATGGGAGGTTTGGGTTTGGGTTGAGAGGGAAGAGGCTGAGCGAGAGTGAGTGAGAGAGAGAGAGCTAATTGCAGAGTTGGCCATTGGGGGATTGGGTTGAGAGGAAATAGCTGGTCATGAGAGGTTTGGGTTTGGGTTGAGAGGGAAGAGTGAGAGAGAGAGAGAAAAGTGAAAAAAAATAAAAATAAAGAAAGATTAAACAATAATATTTTTAAAAAAAAATAGAGAATGAAATAAATAATTTGTTGGAGTCGGTATTAAAAAATGAGTAGCTAAAATAGAGAATTATGCTTTTTGACTAGGTAAAATACATCTTACTGCCAGAGATACTCTTAATTGTCTTATTTACCTTAAAATACACATAATTGACATAATGCTACTTTTTTACATTTATTATTACACTTAACGTTCATGTCATATATATATATATATATATATATATATATCAAATGAATTACTATTGAATTTTGAATTTAGTAATGATTTTTAGTGCCACATCAAGAAGAGTGCATTTTTTTTTTGGGCGAAATGCTTGCTTGCAATAAAAAGTCAATCTTTTGGCCATTTTAATCTTAGGTGGTATAACCCATTTCAATTTTTTATTGTTTAAAATCTATTAATTTTAAAATCAAA
>NC_081551.1:4582757-4590289 GCF_901000735.1 Corylus avellana | reverse complement strand
GGCCACCCCCTTTGGGATGGCCAACCACTCATTTTTATTTTTTAATTTATTTATTTTGATTTTAAAATTAATAAATTTTGATTTTAAAAATAATAAAAAATTAAAATGGGCTATGCCACCTAGGATTGAAATTGCCAAAAGATAAACTTTTTATTGCAACCAAGCATTTTTTTTTTTTTTTTTTTTAACATATCTGCAGTTGGAAAGGGAGAAAGTGGAGATGTAGATTTAAACTAACGACCATCACTTCATGAGGCGTGATTCCCAATCAATTGAGCTACCCCTTAAAAATTAATGAGAGTGCATTTAAAAGTGTAGAAGTGAGAGTGAAACATTTATCATATTTTAAATGACTTTTTTCACTTAAAAAAATAAAAAATTACTTAAAATAAAATATATATGTGATAAATAAATACGAAGAACGAATATTATTCATTAAACAAAGTTTATATGCCTAAACAATAAAGTAATGTATCAAATGTGCTTAAATATTGATTTCTTTGGACAAAGTCAAAGTCGTCACGCACCAAAAGACACGTCTAATTATTCTGTTGCCTTTTAAGTTTTAAGCTAAGCACCTAAATAGAGAGTCTCCCGTAAATAAATTCTCCATTTAAAAAAAAAAAAAAACACATACACACACGGGAGAAACGACATTCCACTAGGTGACAGGGTACAGTTAAAACGGTCACAGGTGGACCTACATGGCGGTTAAAAGATGCTCTCCATCGAAGTCCGAATCAGTGACCACCCACGTGTCTCTTACAGGACCAATCGGTGCGAAACAAACCGACAGCCTTTCAGGGTGCTTCGACGCGCGTACTAGCGAGTGTCTTCATCGGTCCATTCGCTAATCACCGTCTCTATCCTCTCTCCTTCGAGTACCTTCCTAGAACTGGGAAGGCTAGACAGCCTAGACCCCACGCAGATCTCATATCCAACAAAAACCCAAAAATGCCCTCCCTGATTCCGCCCTGATTGCGCCACGTGTAAGCTCATCTACAGTTTTCACGTGTTATCCCATACGTGCGGTCAAGTGGCAGTGAAACCCGGTGAAAAAGGATGTGTTCTTATGCATGGCCAAGCTGCTCCATGTGTTTCCCCACGCCCACTGACTCTGCGCCACGTGTAGCTACAGAGTCAAATTTTTCCCTATATATACACTTCATTGGAGCAAAATGGAGGAGCACAAGGATTAAGATTGAGAGAAGAGGAGGAAATCTCTACAATAATCTTCTTTTCTTCTTCCTCCTGTTTCGAAGTCCTCTTCTCTGCGTCGTTGTTTTTAAGTCTTCTCCCATTTGCTGTTGGGAAAAATGTTCATTGAGAGCTTTAAGGTAGAGAGTCCTAACGTTAAATACACAGAGAATGAGATTCACTCTGTGTACAACTACGAGACCACTGAGCTTGTCCATGAGAACAGAAATGGCACCTATCAGTGGATTGTCAAGCCCAAGAGTGTTAAATATGAATTCAAGACCGATACCCATGTCCCTAAACTAGGGTTTGCATCCAAATCCTCCACTTTTTATGTTTTTGGGAAAAAAGAAAATAAAAAAAAGGAACATTTTTAAATGATTGATTTTATATCTATTTTTTCTGGGTCAGTCTTAAAATTTTGATTTTGATTTTGATTTTGATTCATTTCTTCTTTCGTATTCACCATTTCTGTTGGTAGGGTTATGCTTGTGGGATGGGGAGGAAACAACGGTTCAACCCTCACTGCTGGGGTAATTGCCAACCGAGAGTGAGTTTCTTCATTTTACGCTAGTTATATATTGTCATACTGTTTCAGAATTAAAACCAAACATGTTGTGGGTACCATTGTGTTGTTCGCATGAAAATGTTCTTTAAACAATTTTTTATTCATTTATTTTTTTGGATGAATTAATATAATAAATTAATTCCAATATGTGGGTCTTCACGATTCTCAGAGGAATCTCCTGGGCAACCAAGGACAAAGTGCAACAAGCCAATTATTTTGGCTCGCTAACCCAAGCATCGACAATTCGAGTTGGGTCTTTCAATGGGGAGGAGATCTATGCTCCTTTCAAGAGCCTGCTCCCTATGGTACCCAAATTTTATCTTATTGTATTCTGTAAACTTTAAAATCCTTTTAATATCCACATTTTAATGATAATTTTTTATGTATTTTTTGGCAGGTGAACCCAGATGACATTGTGTTTGGGGGATGGGATATTAGTGACATGAACATTGCAGATGCAATGGCTAGGGCCAAGGTCCTGGACATTGATCTGCAGAAGCAATTGAGGCCCTACATGGAATCCATGGTCCCACTCCCCGGAATCTACGACCCTGATTTTATTGCTGCTAACCAAGGTGCACGTGCCAACAACGTGATCAAAGGGACCAAGAAAGAACAAGTCCAACAAATCATCAAAGATATCAGGTAGTGCTATGTCTAATCATTAAAAAGAAGCCTTGTTTGAGGGGAAAAATATGATTTTGTGCTTATTACTACTTTTATGTGCTAACTAGGGAGTTTAAGGAGGCAAGTAAGGTGGATAAGGTGGTTGTGCTGTGGACTGCCAACACAGAGAGGTACAGTAATGTGATTGTGGGGCTAAACGACACCATAGAAAGCCTCTTCGCTTCTTTGGACAAGAATGAGGCTGAGATATCTCCTTCCACCTTGTATGCCTTGGCTTGTATTCTTGAGAATATTCCTTTTATCAACGGAAGCCCTCAGAACACTTTTGTTCCAGGTTTTTAAGCTTAATAGTCTTTTTCTTTTTTCCTTTTCCCTCATTTAGGTAAATAATCTTGAGGGGTTTGATTGTACTAATTAAAGAAGTTTGTAACTTTGCTTTTGTTATTTTCAGGACTGATTGATTTGGCTATTCAGAGGAACAGTTTGATTGGCGGGGATGACTTCAAGAGTGGTCAGACCAAGATGAAATCTGTGTTGGTCGATTTCCTTGTTGGGGCTGGCATTAAGGTACACATAGCAAATCTCTTTCTTATCTGTTTTTGCTTCTTCTTTTTTAATTCTTTTTGGTTAGTACTAACTACTAAGTAATCAGATTACTATATGATGACATGATATTTTATTATTTGTATGGCTGAGAATAAATTTTATATTGCAACTTTTGAAACTTTTTCTAGAAAAGGAGAAAAATAAAATTGGTTGTATAAATGTAAAGTTTGTATGTGGTGGTGGTGATGGCAGCCAACATCCATAGTGAGCTACAACCATCTGGGAAACAATGACGGCATGAATCTCTCAGCACCACAAACTTTCCGCTCCAAAGAAATCTCCAAGAGCAATGTTGTTGATGACATGGTCTCCAGCAACGCCATCCTTTATGGGCCTGGCGAGCATCCTGACCATGTCGTGGTCATCAAGGTAATTTAATAGTACTCTGTAGCTCTCTGGCTTTGATTTGCTTGGCTTTGTTCTCACACGAATGGTGTGGTATGGTGCTTGTCTTTTTCAGTATGTGCCCTACGTTGGGGATAGCAAGAGAGCCATGGACGAGTACACCTCAGAAATCTTCATGGGTGGGACGAATACCATAGTGCTCCACAACACCTGTGAGGACTCCCTGTTGGCTGCTCCCATCATCCTAGATTTGGTGCTTCTTGCTGAGCTCAGCTCCCGTATCCAGCTCAAAGCTGATGGAGAGGTATATGTGTTCATCAATGAAACATTATCAATTAGCACCCTACGAGTTAAATCGTCGCCTATCCCTAAAGCTTAAGCTGAAATTATATTTTAACACTTCTTAGTCGTAGGTTCAAACTCCCCATCAATAAAAGTTTTAGTAAATGACGGAGACAAAATTCGAATTCAAAACTTAACTCTAATACTCGCCATTTATCCCATTTATCTTAAAAGTTTAAGCTGATTAAAAATAATAAATTTAATGTTAACACTAGGAAACACACACGGAGAGATATGTACTAAATTATTGTGTGGGGTTTATTTTGCAGGGCAAGTTTCACTCATTCCACCCTGTGGCTACTATTCTCAGTTACCTCACCAAGGCTCCACTTGTAAGTGATCATACTTTGTCCAAAATCAAAAAGATTCCTTAAGTTATTATATATGCATATCTTTGTATACTTCTGAACCAAGTGTATAACACCTTGGGTTCGATTCTTAATAATACAAAGAAAAAGAAGGAAAGAAAAGCCAAATGGGAAAATTACCTTTGACTGCAGAATCATTTATGTATCTTACTGGGTTCTTAATGAAAGTGAGGGAAAGTGATGGGACAGATAAAGTTGCATGCTTTCGCTGTCTCATAAATGGTAGTTTATCATATAGTTGGTATCATACGAATCATGAAAGTTTGATTCTCATGCAGTAATACTTTTGGTCATTAAGGAAGTGCATAACTAATGATGATGTTGGGTTGGTAAAAACAGGTTCCACCTGGCACGCCAGTGGTGAATGCTCTGTCAAAGCAGCGGGCTATGCTTGAGAACATACTGAGGGCTTGCGTTGGATTGGCTCCTGAGAACAACATGATTTTGGAATACAAGTGAATTACAGGGAGGGATTGATGCGAGATCGGTTCATGGAAGTTGAGGGATCATCCCCCTAAGTCTATATGTTTGATGTTAATGTTGGTGTGAGAAGATTATGTGTAGCATTCTATGTCTGGAAGTTGTTAATTTTATCTTTTGCAAAGGCCCTCATCTGTGGCCCTGTTGCTTTAGCTCATTCTGGAGAAAGCAACTCTTTTGTGTTGGAAATAGAGAATTACATAAGGATTAGTTGTAATGTTGTCTTGTGAAGTCTAGTCCAGCGTTGCTTCTCCTTTACTCTTCTTCTGTGATATATATACTAGCAATTCTGCAACTCCTATTTTGGAAGGAAGTAAATTATACATATATTTTATTTGGTTTTTTGCTTTATAAAAGAACCAAATGCATCGAATGCATTGAGATTGAATCATATTCGTCTACTACAAGGCAAGGGATATAAATTTTTATATTCTAAAACAAAGGAGGGCCATAGGGAGGGATAAAGGTTCAATGGTCCTAGCTCTTTCCTCAATGCACTGTCAAATGTGTGGGGTACTCATAAATTGTGGAACATAGACATATATATGAAGGACTTAGGTCCACACGGGGCATGTAAGACATTGGTCCTCTTGAACCTTTTTTCCGTTGAGGTTGAATTATTGAGATCCAATGATCATCTTAGTATACACATTTCTTGCCTGACAACATGATACGATTCGAACCTGACACGTGAATACCACTTGTCACTTCTAGCAAGGGTTTCATAAAAAGATTGAGACATATCTTGACCTAACCATGGAAGCATCTTGCATGTGAAGGGTAGAGCAATTATGGGGTTCTTAATTAAGACATTTTTGGGGTCCAGTGACAGAAATATGGGTACAAGATCCCCCATTTTTGGGCAATCAGAGTTTCATCATGGGAGAGAGCTTCAAAGGAAGATGCCTCAATTGTTTCATCTTCTAATTTCATACCTCACTTGTATTTTTCCCAATACGGCAATGTATAGTAGAATGCAATGAGAGTAGTGGATGAGAGAGTTCCATTTATAAAAGAGAAGAATCAAAACATGATTCTCAGGGATTGAGTAGGTGGGGGAGTGAGGTATGAAATTAGAAGATGAAACAATTGAGGTTGAGGCTCTTTTCCATGACGTAACTCAGATTGCTCAAAAATGGGAGAATCTTGTACATACCCATATTTCATGCACACGATTGTCACGGACGGGAATCGGGACCCCAAAAATGTCTCTCTAAGTAAGAGCCCATTATTGCTCTACCCTTCACATGCAAGATGCTTCCATGTTTAGTGGGTGGGCGTTATTTAGTAAACTGATGTATATTTACTATACAATTGAGATGATGTGGCATTGAAAATCAATCATTATTTTTTCTTTTATAAAGCTCCTACTGGTCTAAAGGCTGAGTTTTTATTGTCACGTCATCATAGTTGTATAGTAGTTGTAGTAAAAATATGTGGATCAAGAATTCCGTCTTTTCCCCTTTATCTTTTTATAATTTTTGTTAAGAAAAATTAAAAAGTGGGAAAGCCCATGATTAACCCAAGTATGCTTTCTTTACGAGAATATGGGCCATGTTTTGGGAATGCAAAATTCTGGAAATAAATGTGTTCTTTACTGTGAAATGTATAGGTGTATCGATTCTTATTTCTCATTTATTTTTCTTATTTTATAAATATGTCAAATGGGTTATCAATGGGATAATTCCGGATTGGCAGGTTGATCCGATAGTAATTTGAACCCAATTATACTAAACTCTAACTTTGCTACTTTAATGTTGAGTTCATGTTAAATTTACGGATCGTTTAAAAAATGGAGAGTTTCAATTTAAATTTAAATTTAAATTATTTTAAGCAGTGAAAGAGTTTTAAGTTGGTTCGTTGGAAGTTTGCAAACAATAACTACCACCAGAAACAGAAACAAATGCCCATAGAAACCACGAAAAAAGAAGGCTGATTCTGTAGAGTCAATATTAAATAAGAAACGTCTAAAGCCATCTGGGGATGTAGCTCAGATGGTAGAGCGCTCGCTTAGCATGCGAGAGGTACGGGGATCGATACCCCGCATCTCCATCTTTTGTAGTTATTTTCAAACTTTATTGAATAGACATAATTAATCAAGTCCTTTTCGTTTGCAGACGCACAGAACTCTACGTTTCAACTTTCAATGCCCTGTCGTTTCGGTGAACTACATTTATGTGCCCTTGGCCCCTTGGCATTGGATGCCATCTGCATTATCACTTTATGGTCGGCAATAGTTTCATATATATATATATATATATATATATATATTAGAAAGGAGATAAGGGTGTAATATATAGCATCATTACCCTTTATAATTATATTATCTTTTGTTTTTGTTTTTTTTTGTTTTTCCTAAAAATAAAATACTTAAAAAAACTACCTATGAGTTTTTTTAAGTATAAAGGGTAATGATGCTATATATTACAAAATACTTAAAAAAAAAAAAAAAAAAAAAAAGCAAAAACAGTTTTTTTTTTTTTTTCCACATTAAGAAATACTCGGAACTGTTTGTAAAATTAGATGGGCTGGCCCATGTAGGCCTGCTCAATATGGTGGTACAGGTCCAAGGAAAGAGGAGGCCCATCAGCCCATGGCAGGCACAAAAATCCGATTTTTCATCCCCAAAGTTATGATTTTTTCCCATGCCCCGAAACACAAGTCTCCCTCAGGCCTCAAGGATCAACCCTCAAAAATCCCTTCAACCACTAAAAAAATCTCACTTGTACGTCAAAAACTCCAACAAATATCCTACCCTTTTCCTTCCTCCAAAACAGCAAAATGCAGAAAATAATTAATTAGAATAATCAACTTGGAGAGTTACTCACAGTACTTCTCAAATTAGTTAATTTGTAATTAATTGTGAATAAAATAGCAGAATGCATATCAAAAACAATGATCCGAGCTATAATTAATACGACTACCTATGAGTTTTCACTCCACAACCCAAATCCTGGTGAAGACCTCTAACTTGCAACCTCACATTAGTACGTGTTAAA
>NC_081551.1:4581806-4581976 GCF_901000735.1 Corylus avellana | reverse complement strand
TAAAATATAAAATTGAAATGACTTTTTTCTTTGTAATGTTGTAGTAGCTCTTCTGTTTGTTTGATAAGCATTGTCCATCATGAAGCTGTTCTACTATCACAATACTAGGGCATGCTTTTGTTTTTTTTTTTTTTTTTTTTTTTTTTTTTTTTTAATTTCTTTCATCAATG
>NC_081551.1:4564261-4581765 GCF_901000735.1 Corylus avellana | reverse complement strand
ATCATTACCCTTTATAATTATATTATCTTTTGTTTTTGTTTTTTTTTGTTTTTCCTAAAAATAAAATACTTAAAAAAACTACCTATGAGTTTTTTTAAGTATAAAGGGTAATGATGCTATATATTACAAAATACTTTAAAAAAAAAAAAATACTTAAAAGAAATACTCGGAACTGTTTGTAAAATTAGATGGGCTGGCCCATGTAGGCCTGCTCAATATGGTGGTACAGGTCCAAGGAAAGAGGAGGCCCATCAGCCCATGGCAGGCACAAAAATCCGATTTTTCATCCCCAAAGTTATGATTTTTTCCCATGCTCCGAAACACAAGTCTCCCTCAGGCCTCAAGGATCAACACTCAAAAACCCCTTCAACCACTTAAAAAATCTCACTTGTTACTCACAGTACTTCTCAAATTAGTTAATTTGTAATTAATTGTGAATAAAATAGCAGAATGCATATCAAAAATAATGATCCGAGCTACAATTAATAAAACTACCTATGAGTTTTCACTCCACAACCCAAATCCTGGTGAAGACCTCTAACTTGCAACCTCACATTAGTACGTGTTAAACTATAAATATAGTACAAGTAGTTGATAAATATAGTACAAGTAGTTGCAGAAGGTATCTATGAGATTATAAATAATGAAGGTTGACTAAGATTCAATAGATTACAAATCAAATATCAAGAATAGAGATTCATAATTAAATATTCCATATTAATCACTTAATCAATCAAGCAGGTTGATGTTGTTCTTCCTTAACAAACGAGACAAAAAACATAAAAGTAGATAATAAATTATGCATAAAAATGGACTACATTTCTTTGAATTATAATCTATGTGAGCTTCCACTTGCTCAAATCATTGTTGAGATCAGAAAGTATGTTATAAATTGAAAATATGATGTGTGATAAAAGTTAGCAATTGATTAGTGGCAATTAATTAAGCCCATTCCTTTACTCGGCAGGAAGCTTTGCTGACCCCCAAAACCCCAACATTTAACCCTATAAAACTTTTCAAAGCAACCATAAAACAAACACTATCCTCCCACTCCCGGGAACATAAAAAGAAGCCTCCCATTTTTCAAATTTTTAGTAACATCCGGTTCGGGTTATATCGAGACATGTATATAAGAGTATATGTGTCAACTATAATTCGACTCATTTGATCAAATGAGTTAGATCTCTTAAACATTTCGTGTTGAATTCATATCAGATTTTCAAATCGTGTCAAAACTTGCATATCCGTCATATTAAAGAGAGTAGGTGAAAAAATTTCATTGCCTGTCCTGGCCTGCCTTATTGGCCCCGGTAGTGGGCCAAGTGGAGGGCCATTGACTGCATTAGAAAAATCACAGCAAATCTTTGGAGTTTTGATGTACAAGATTTGGTTTCAATATAATAACGCAGCTGAAAGAAATGATCTCCCTATAGTTTATAAATTGACTGATTCCACTGGGCTTAAAATATAAAATTGAAATGACTTTTTTCTTTGTAATGTTGTAGTAGCTCTTCTGTTTGTTTGATAAGCATTGTCCATCATGAAGCTGTTCTACTATCACAATACCAGGGCATGCTTTTGTTTTTGTTTTTGTTTTTGTTTTTTTTTTTAATTTTTATTTCTTTCATCAATGCAGAGTGGCCACCATCATTAATCCACTAAACACGACTGCTAATATATTCAAGTATTAAATAAAAATAAATAAATAAATAAAACTTTTGTAAAGTTCTTTTGTATGCAAATCATACAGCAAAGTTAGAAAGGGAAATCAACGATCTTTATAAATGAAGTCATGCTTGAGATTGATCTGAAAAATATGGCACTTAAAAGGATTTATATAAATATAGGGAAAAAGTAAATAAGTGATGTCATCTCTCAATTATGCTATCAAGTTGTGCATATATATCATAATGTTTATTCGGTGCTATTTGGAGAGAATTATAAATTATCATGAAACTTGTGATTTTTTTTTTGACATATTGATACAAGAGGAGGGAAATAAAGAATGAGATTTGAACTAATGACTTCTGCTTTATGAGGTGTTGTACACTGTGCAGCACCCATTTTCTCTACTATTTTTTCAACATGGATTTCATCCAAATCCCAACTTATACATTGCCATAGAATTTAGGGCTCTTTTTTTTTCCTAATCAAATAAGGAAAATGGTACATAAGGTGGGTTATTCCCATTCTTGATCCAAATTTAATAAAGAATGAGAAACCAGTTGAAAATGCTTCTGAACCCAAAGGTTGAAAACGGCCCATTGAAGTACATAATGTGCACAATAAAGTGCACTACAAATAAGGCAAATAATAAAAGAAATAGAGAAACAAAAGTACAATCTTGAACAGCTTGAAATGCAGCTTAGGGTTTACCAAAGGTAGCGGCAAACGAGAGACACGTGATTGCAGCATGGATAATTTTACTGTTAGAGAATCTAATAACCACAATTGCAAAGGAGAGACATTTCTTGACCATAATAGCAACACACAGCAGCAGAACAAATATCAAAGCATACCAAAACAAAGCCAAAAACCGAGTCTCTACCCAAAATACATCACAAAAACAGGGAGACTACTTACACATAACTACATAAAAAAAAAAAAAGACTAACAAAAAAACTACAAGAAACCCAAACCGAAGGGACACTGGAGCAAAGGAGGGCAGAGGCGGAGGTAGGCGGTCAAAGGATAGATCGGAAGAGCCATGCTTTACGGGTATTTTTTGTTTTTTGTTTTTGTTTGAAAAAATGTTCTAATATGACATAAATGTCTGTTTTAATTTTTTGTTTTTAAGAGTGTTATGTGTTTGAATTGTTTGTTAATGTTTTTTGTTTTGAAAAGTGGAAAAAATAGAAAGATAGAACACAAAAATTTTAACAAACAAAGTACATTTGACAGAAGAGCGTAACCAAGGGAGACCTACCCACTGGGAATTGCTCAGAAGGGACCTGGCTCAGCCTTATCAGAGTATCAGTAAAACTTAAAGCCGCTAATATTAATTAGGTTTGTGTGAATGATTCTCTATTGCAGAGAGTCGAACACACACCTTATTACATGTCCAATCTCATAAAAATTTCTTTAAGACCACCAAATCACCACCAATAGTGGTATTCCTATATATGTTTGAACATTGATTATGTGTTTATTATCGTATCAGTTTATATTATTGAAGATATCTTATCGAAACCCAAACAACTACAATCATGAACTGAGGTAGGAATTTCCTGTAGGGGGTCAAGGTGCACTGAATCTGGTTGAACCTTTGTACTATATGATGTATACACATCCAACCTGAATTTAATTCAGGCAATTCTACAGAACCTAACATCAAGTGTACTATATGAACTGACTCCAATTCATCTGGTATGTTTTACTTGTAATATTGTTATCCGACCATGAAAAAAAAACCGTAAAATCCGTTCAGGTATTTTACCTGGTTTGTAATTAGTTCTATGTGGTATCAAAATGAATTCAAAGGTCTTGATATATGCCAAAAAAAAAAAAATTTAGTCCCTACAACCAAATTTCGTCCACTGATTTAATAGATTTCGATAGCGTGAAACATTAGAGCCAATAAAATTATGACATATATCTTATTTAAGTAAGTGTCACACAATAAAATTTGTTAAATTAGTAAACATAACTTGACTGTAAAGAGTAAATTGTTTGTTGGCATACTTTAGAGACCTCTTAGTTCATTTACATACGATAATGAGCTAATTATAAATGAAGTAAATTTTTCTTAAAAAAAAAAAGAAAAAAATCCTCTTGTATCTTGCAATTGTATGATGCTCCCACTTCAATTGACTAGTAATAAATTAAGTTGCTTAAATCCGAAATGCCCAATAGGGGTAGATCTGAGAGTAAGACCTAAGAAGTGACAAAAAAGGATGGCAACTTTATGTGCATGCCAAGGGTCCCATTCAAGCATATTACCCCATCAATCAACAAAAAACTCCAAATCAATGGATCCCTTTCACTCTTAATTGGAACGTCCGTGCCAACCTGACACTGCCACAGATTTTCCGGCTCTTTCTTACTCCTATTAAAAACACCCAAGTTTTGAAAGACTTAAAGAAAAAAATAAAAACCCCAATTCTACGCTGCTACAATCAATTTTGTTGGCAGTACTTTCGATTATTTTCTCTGTTTCCGAGAATTTCTTATGGAGTGTCGAGATTAGATTTATCTTTGTGATTTGAATGTTGTAGTTTATGTTTTGTAATTATGCCGTTTGTTTATACTTATTCCTACTCATTTATAAAAACAAAAACAAAAGGAAAAAAATAAAAATACACTTCGGCTCTGAATTATCACTCATTTTGCATTTACACCTCTAAATTTTAAAAAGTGACATTAGGACCTTCCATATCACTACATCAAATTAGACTTTTTTTTTTTTTTTTCTTCTAAAAATATCCTTAAATTTATTTATAAAAAAATAAAAAACTAAATACACTAAAAAGGGTCGTGGCCCTTTTCATATTAGCCCCCTCAATTTTTTTTTTCTTTTTCAAATGATTATTTTGTATATATTTTTAATTTTATTTATTAGTAACTTCAACGGTGTTTTAGGAGAAAAATGAAAAAAAAAAAAATGTGTAATTTGACATACACAATGGTAATATTTGAAGCTTCGATATTACTTTTTAAAGTTTTATAGCGTAATTACAAATTAGATGAAATATATTTTTGAAAAAAAAGAAAAAGAAAAGTAAATTTGTAAAAATGAAGATGACCATCATTTTGTTTTTATTTATTTTTTGTAGACCAGAATTAAGCAGCTGTCAGTAGATTTTGCAAGTACAGATAAGTTTGTGAGGTTGGAGACTAGCGAAAGAAAAAAGTGCCAAAAGTTGGGACCAATTTTAAAGTGCATGGACCGTCAGTAAATACTTATAAAGAAGAAAGCTAGGAGCCACAAGATTAATTTGTTCAAAATTATGTTGGGATTTGCATCACCGACCGACGTCGTACCAACGTTAAAATGTCTATCTTCTTTCAAGTGGAGGGGCCATTTCTCTTTCAGAGTCGTAAATGCCATTTTCAACTCCAAGAGAAATAAAGTTGCAGGTGCTTGCTAGGATTCACTCTCAATAAAGTCTCCATATCTTTCTACTCAATTGATATCTTGCAAAGCATCTTCATTTATTTGCTCAATCTATTTGGCATCCTCTTCCTACAGGTTCTATGAAGATTAATTTTGATGTTGCTACTAATGCTTATTTTTCAGTCACTGCTGCTGTCTTAAACAACTCATCGGATGACATTATCTCCGCATTCACCAAAAAATTGCTTTCCACTGACGTGAACAAGCTAGGGAAAATCCATGGCTGCTTTTACAGGGATTGATTTTGCTATCTTACAAGGCTGCAACAATTTGTTGATTGAGGATGACTTTTTGGTTTTCATCTTAGCTATTAACAATCAGAATCTCTTCACCGAATGAACCATTGCTCCAATCATCGTCGACATTCAGTTAAAACTTCAGCATTTTTAAGTTTGGAATGTTACAAAAGTTTCTAGAAGTGCAAACTTTCGTACGCACCACCTCACCAAGTGGGCCGTTACCAACCTTACGTGTTTGGAAGCATTCCCAATTCTTCTTCCATCTTATATTCCATTAGAATTAATAGTGGGAAGGATTCTCTTATATAACCATTCCCTTTTGTTTGTATTTGCTAAAAAAAAAAAATGATATCTTGCAAGACTTTAGAAATATTGCCAATTATTACACGTCCAATATTTAATTAAAATAAAGCTAAATTAATTGTTCTAGTACTATGTACCGAAAAGTCAGGACCAGAATTCAAAAACTGTGCATGTTAAATCACTTTTTATCTCAAAAGTTTGAACTCGAATTCAGAACCGAATTGGTGTAAATTTCCACATATGATGAAGAACAAACTCTCAAGTAAAGGGGAGAAAATCGAAGAAAGTTTGTGTGTGTATGGATGTGAGAATTCCATTTGAAAGGAGCAGGATCTGCTAACATTAGCCACCATACAAAGATCGATAACAGCACTGAAGCCTTTTTGTACAATTTTATACATTAGTAACCGTTGGATTATTAACGTGTATTCACGTAGATAATTACGGGGGGAAATGGAGGAGAAGATGGATTGCATTGATGTCTCCCTCTCTCTCTCTCTCTCTCTCTATACATATATATATATATATATATCTTTCAAGCTCGCCGTTATCGATCTCTCCACTACCTCTCCCTTTTAAGCGGCGGCCACCGTCTCGCTCTTGCTCGACGCCTTGGCCGACGCCGTGGAAGGTGACCCGTGGCGGCCGTCTTTCTTTGACGCCACGGTGCACTTCTCTTTTCTCTCGTCTTGCTTCATCTGTTGCTCCCTGCACTCTAAACTACAAAACGCCGTATCCCCCCTGTAAATATTATTCACCAAAAACAACAAAAAACAAAAAAAACAAAAATCATTAAAGTAATGCAACCAACACGAACCCTAATACTATAATCTGTCATACAATTAAGAAATCAAACTCAGAGAGAGAGAGAGACACACACACAGGGAAGTAACATAGAAATAATAAAAGTCTGAGATTCGAGAAACATTTTTTATTTTATTATATGAATCAATATAGAATTTTCCCGAGTTGAGATTTTATTTTCACAAGATTCTTGTCTATAAAGGATAGCTGCTGTAATTAATTGGCATGTATACAAATCTTGAACAACGGAATTAAAGGAATCATTTAAGGTGGGGATAACAAAACTCTTCAACAAGATCTCAACGATAAAACTAAAGTTTTGTGATAAAGGTTGGAAAAGAGAAAAGCAAAAAAATATACCTATACATGTAGATGTCACGGCCAGGTGCCAGGCGACGTTTACAGAGGCCGCACGTGTGAAGAAAGTGAGCGGTGTCGATGAAATGATCACCGGAGTTCCTCCTCTGGATCGATCTCGGTGACGTCATCGGCGACAAACGTTGGTCGTATCCTCCATTGGGAACGAAGTTCATGTTGTGAGCTACGGGCGCTTCTGCTGGGCCCGCAGCTGTTGTATACTGATCGGACGGTTCCTGAGGTTCCAAGACGGTAGGATCGACGGTGATCCCAGACATGCTCGCTGTTCTCTTGATTGGAGGGCGTGGACGCTTCCCAAGCAACATCTTCTTCTCTACTATGGACAAAAACACAGAGAGCGAGAGAGAGAGAGAGAGAGAGAGAGTGAGAGGACTGAGGGAGTGAGAATGGAAGGTGGGCGTGAAGATAAACGGAATGCGAGGAGGCTGAGAGCTGATCTGGGCCGTTGCTTGCAGGCACCAAGTACAAGAAGTCCACATCACGCTTCTTCTACCCTTTTAATGCTCTTCTTGTCTTCTTCTTTTTCTTTTTTCTTTTTTCTTTTTTTAATTTTTTAATTTGGCTTTATTTTATTTCTTTATTTCTTTTGCTTTTCTTTTTCTTTTTATTACATATTTAGTTGGGTCCAGGTTATATTATAATTTGGTGTTAAGAAAAACCATAATTACCAAGGTCCAATATTTTTTTAAAACGTATGTATACTCCTCTCTTATTCTAGTGATAATGCATGTGATAATGTCGAATTAGGATTCTCGGTAAATAATTAGATGTTATCCAATTCAAATGAACTGGAGGGGATCCTGTTCCGATAATGTCCATCAACCCTTAAATCAACATTTATTAAAAAAATTCAAAAGTTAATCGGCACTTAAGATAATGTCACAGTGAACAATCCTGATTTTTAGTACTATTCAAATGTTAACGTACTTTTACTACCATATCATCTACTTGTATGGTTAAATAGAGAAATGCTAAAATTTAATAAAAAATTCACATTTTGCCCATAAAAATTCAAGTGGCAAGATGTCACATCATATTTTTTTGTGAAGAGAAAAAAATCAAACAAAAAGAAGATGATGTGGCATTTTGCCACATTAACTTTTATGGACAAAATATAAAGTTTTTATTAAATTCTAGCATATTTCGGTTAAATAACATGAGGGATGATAGAAACTCAACTATTTTGTCCAACAAATGTCCAACTTTTGCCTTCTTTTGTAATTTTTTTTTTTTTAAAAAAAAAAAAAGAAAAAAATGTCTGAAGCAATTATATTTATTTTTGGTCATTCTTTTTTTTTTTTGTTGGAATTTTTTAAAAATGAAAAATACCAAAAATAGATATTACTGCTCCAGACATTTTTTTTTAAAATTTTTTTTTTTCCAATTACAAAAGAAGGCAAAAGTTGAACATTTATTGGGCAAAATAGTTGGGCCTTTAACATTTCCCAAATAACATTACTCTATTTTTTAAAGGATAAAATTTTTATCAAACCTACATTCCATGAAAAGATAATTATGCTTTCATCATATCAAATCCAAATTTAACGACAAAATGAGAAGGAAAAAAAGAAAAAGAAAAAAGAATTCTCTGAGAGTTGAATCCAAATTTGATTGGATTCTTAGTTTCAGCGAATTTGGATGGCATTGAAACTCTGTCTTAACACATGGATAAACCCCATGATCGAAGAGGTCCTTTTTGGATAACTCTTTGAGGGGTCGAAGGCACATAATTCATAATTGTGCACCCCAATAGTTGGCCCCACATTTTTACTATAATTAAGAACCGTGCATAAATCCCATAATACGGTAAATGTTCCAAAAGGAGTCAACTTTACAGCATATCAATTTGATTATTATTATTATTATTATTGGTTCATATGCCACGATTTTTTTAATCTAAATTGTTTCTCAAAGTTGTCCAACATTTCTTGATTTGTTCAAACCATTAAACCAAAGTAATTAAGTTTGTTTAAGCCAATTGGGTGGTGGTTTTCCAAGTTGAATTAGTCTAAATTATGTTCACATTTCAGAAATATTGAAGGGCATTAGGGGTCCAATGATGAACTGGTCGACTGATACTGTCTACCATATATTAATTAAAAGATAAACTAATTAAAATGATATTCAAGCTAGGTGGAGTGCACACCTTGGGCTATGACGTAATTAGGTTTTATATATTATAATATAAAATAATAATCATAGTAACAAATGACATAATAAAGGTAGCATGGATTGGAATTTGGAACTATTATTTGACCCCACCCCACCCCCCATTTATTTTTTTCTTAGCATGAAGTGGTGGTGATGACACCGTAGAAAAGGGTATGTTTTCTGAGAGCTGGTGAGCATTTTTGGTGGAAGGAGAAGAAGAAAGGTGAGAGAGTGAGAAGAGGGTTGTGTTAGAGGATATGTAAGTTTGTCCCATATTGCTTATGTATGAGACTAGTCTCTTTTTTTGGCTTTGATATGATGAAAAAATTCATAATATATACGGTATAATATGAAATAAATGAAAGAGAGAATCAAAAGACATAGATATTATAGTGGTTCGGCATATAGTTTATATTCACACGCTAAAGGCTTATAAACTACATTTTGTTTTTATTGAGTGGTTTGATAGTACATATATAAAAATCAAGAAAAAGAGATTTTCATACATAAGCAATGTGGACAAACTCACACATTTTTAACATGTTGAGGGAGATGGAGGGTGGACAAGAAACAGTGTGTTTAAGTGGACAAATGGTTGGACAGCCATGAGAGATGAGCCCCAAGAATGCTTTTTCTCTTTAGTAGATGAGAGTGAGAGATCGATGTATCATGTCTGGCACTTTTTTTTTTTTTTTTCATAGCAGCAGATGTCTGGCACTTATTCGTGATATGGTAAAATTCTATTCCAAACTCTTAGGGCATTTGTACGGGAGAAAAAAAGGATTACCCCACCACTCAAAAACCTCTCTCTCTCTCTCTCTCTCTCATTCATGTGATTCTGATTTTTATATTACAACTGATTAAAATGGATGAGAAAAAGAGTTTAAATAACAATTTATTATTATTATATAGTTTTGTATGTTAATACGTTTTGGGTGGTATTTTTTGTTTTAGGTTTGAAAAAGTGTTTTGACGTGTTATGAAGGTAAAAACTAATTGAAAAAAGTTCACTTATGATCAGTACCCTTGATTTTTCATCACTTTTGCAATCAAATTCTCATTGAATCAAATGGTTTAATGAGTAAAATTTCTAAAATACTCTGAAAATGTTTATAAAATTACAAAAATTCATTCGATTTGGATGGGGGTATTTTGGAGATTTAACTTCCTCCATTAAGATTTAACACTCAATTTGGACGGGAAAGTTAACATTAATGCAAACTTCCGAAAGACGGTAACTCAAAATTGACACTTTTTAAAGTTTAAAGGTATGATTACAAAATTAATGAAAGATCAAGAGAGAGGTAGGTGAAGTTTTTCGAAACTATTTACGTTTTTAAGAGTGTTTTGTGTTTGAGTTATTTGTTAATGTTTATGTTTTGAGAAGAAAAAACAAAGACAGGAAACAATAATTTTAACAAACGGACCTTCTAGATTTTGTTTTTTTATATAATTATTTTTCCTGAAAAAAGGAATTGAATCCAAAATCTAATCAACCTATTACTACCAATGGCCTTGATAATAAAACGTTTATGAAGGGAAATGAAAACAAAGAAAAATGTGTAGTATTGGTAATAAATAATTGCCTTTAGGTATTGATTACATGGGAAACGTCCTGAGAAGTTTTTGAATGAATCAAGATTGTAAGACACACTACATTCTTTCATTTTCCAATAGTTGCAACTCAATCAAGAGAAGCAATCCTTGAAAGGGTTGTTTCTATGCCTTACCACCCATGGGAGACAATTGTATGGTTGAGAGTGTACATTTTTATAGTGTAATCACCCACACACAAGCTTTCATCCCTTATTTGAGCACACTATATATATAATAGTGGTCAATAAGATTTCCAATTATACATTATTACCATTGGTACCAAAAAAAATTTCCCATGCCATTTGTCGATCATATGGAATACCTACAGATTAGTGTCAGATCGTGACATGGTCCCACGTGCACATACTTTTGTCACTTCCTTATCTGAATGCACCCTTTATCATATGCTCTCTTACGTCAACAGATTATGGGCGACTTAGTTTCACTATTTTTATTATGAATGTCATCAATTCCCTGTGGCTTGGAGCATAGTCCACACTTATAATACCACCATTGATGACTTTAGACGAACACATAACCTAGGTGTTTGACTTGCATCAAACATTCGATCAAGAACTTTAAACTAAACGAGCATAAATTTTACCCAGTTTTATTATGGTGCATATTTCTAACGCTCACTAATAATTATACATTATTTATAATTACCATGAAGCGCTATTGTTACTCCTTTATTATAAACTTGTAGCGAAAAATTTGCTTTTTTTTTTTTTATTATTATTATTAAAAAAAAAAAAAGAACTATAACATTACGCATATGAATATATTTATAATATATTTTATATATTATTTTTGTTGTTATTGAAAATTATAATATATTTATAATTTGAACCATGCTCAAGTGGTTGCCATGCATGTGAAAAAACAAGAAAATGAAGCCCAACTTGCATCAATCGATCGGTTTCTACTTCCTAACATATATCTCAGCATTAATTATGTGAATTCATTTTATCATCCTATACAGAAATGCATAGGGAAAATGTGAGGTTGTAAATTGAGTCTAAGAGATGAAAGTGATAACATCCATTACAAATAAATAAAGAAAGAAGAAGATAAACCGGCAGCCTGCTCACTGCTAGTGGTGATTCATTTTCTGCATTTTTCTTCATTTTTATTTGTTTATAGAAATATTTTCAGCATCAATTATGTGCACTTTCTGTCAATTAATGGGCCCCTGTGGCCCCCATTTTCTGTAGTTTCTTCTCATAATTCAAAATATAAATATATGGAAGAAAAAAAAAAAATTGAATAGTGAATTTTTTTTTTTTTTTTAAACATGATAAACCAAACCAATCGGGGCATGTAGGTGCGTCATGTGATGGACCCACCAACATATTATGCTCCAAATCATATATACAGGTGTCAAATCCTCCCGAGCATAGTCTACATCCTTTTCTACCTTTGAATTTTTTTTATTTGGTTTTATTCTTCTTTAATGATAAAACTTTGTCCTATCATTGTGATTACTTATTGTTAAACCAATTACATTAAGCCCTTAAATCAGACCCACACTTGTACCTATGAATCCTTTATATTAAAATACATACTTTTCTGACAAACTATTTCACAAAATTTCATATATATAAATCTATCAAAATATGTATCACGTACACATGAATTTATCCTCTACATTTGACATGCTGAGCACACAAATATCTCTTTGGATAATAATACTATTGTTATAATATAAATTAAATGATTAAATTTATTAAATTTTTGAGATAAGTGACGTTCAAATTTTGTCTCTGTCAATTCACCAATCATTTCAATTAAATTTTAGGGTCTGCCTTATAAAAGAAGAGTTTGAGTTCACATGTAAGCAATAGTGTTAGAATATAAATTAAATTATTAAATTCATCATTTCTTATCGGTCCCACTACATTGAAGATAACTGCACAAACTTACTACATGGAGAATAACTCCCACTACATAGAAAATAATTGCATTTTCACACTCAGCCCAGATATACTGTATAGCCCGAATTAATTCTCTCACTTCTCCCACTTTCCATTTAGTTTCTATTGAAGAATTATTACTAATTAGTAATAATTCTAGTTCTTAAGTTATAACTTAAGAATTGAAAGCTTCTCTAGTTCTCCAGGACAACAATTTTCGATAACTCTTTCTCTTGTTTTGCAAGTGAGTTGTCGTTGGTCCGACGGTCGAAAAAATTGCTTCAACAGATGGATTAATCTCTTTTTTACCATGGAAACCTATCAAAGATGCTTAGGTGAATGGCATGGTAAAAAAAAAGAAAGAAAGAAAGAAAGAAAGAACAGTTTTTACCCTTAAGCTCGAGTAGTGTTGCTGTGTTGGTAGAGTAGTTGCTGAGTAATGAGTATAGAGAGAAATACAAGATACGAAGAGGGGGCAGAAAAGGGTTAACAGGTGTGTGGTTGTAGAGAAAGATGTTTTGAATTTGAGTGAGTAGTAATAATTGATGTTTCCTACCACCTTAAAAGAAGGGATGGAGAAGGGGGGGCCATGATGGCTGCATAAAGGACACAGTCCCTCATGCCATCGACTCCCACTACAGATTATGGGGCAAACTTAACCCTCATGCACTCATCACGCACATAATTGGGAGGCAAAACATGGACCCCCGCACCTATTTTCACTTTCTACCACCTTTTTGCTTTTACTCCTCACCTCCTCCTCCTCCTCCTCTTCTTCTTCAATTCTTCTAGGAGCTCTGAAAGAGTGTCATCATCCATTGTCTAATGTATAAATATGAGACAACTCACAAACTCAATACAAGTTAAAAAATTTGATTCGTTTAATTAAATGAGATTGAATAAGATTGATAATATAATCTTATTTTTATGACTTAATACGACTCAAACCTGATACGTGACATTTAGAATGGTAATTTTTGGCATAAGCCACAAATCCAACACAAAATTAGCGGGTTAAGATTGAGGAATCTAATCCGTTTAATTAAATAAGTCGAGTTGAGATTTCATACGACTCGAACCCAACACGCAAACACAAATTTCACTCTTAGAGCATGTTTGAAATTGTGTTTTTGAAATAAAGCTTTTAAATAAAAAACGCTTTTTGGCAAAAACTTCGTTTTTAAGCTTTTACTGAAAGTGCATTTTGGTCATTTTTTGATTTTTTGACCCTTAAAAGCGCTTTCAATTTTTTTTTTTTTTTTCAAACGAACTTTTTGGATGTTAAATACACTCTTAGACTCTCAAACACACACCTAAAGAGGCCCTAAAGTAATTTAAGGAGTCCTGGGATATTGTTGGTGAACAAGCTAGTATATGCTTTATGACTCAACCTTAGGTTTTTTTTTTTTTTTTTTTTTTCCGGCGATGGAGGGGCTGAGTCAACTCCTATCTTCAATAGCGGAATCTTTTCCCTAATTAATTAAATGGAAGTTCGCTTTTTTTATTTTTTTTATTTTTTTATTTTTTTTTAAGCTATGGACAATATTCGTATTCCTTAATTTATTTCTATGAGATGTTAATATTTCATCTACATTTTCAATCTGCTGAGAGGAAGTCCATCGTACCTCAAGTTTGGTGCATTTGAATGGACAATAATAATTGCTAAGAAGGAACCAACCATACTAGCACCATTGTCTTGAATAATAATAATAACAACAACAATAATAATAGCTTTGCCATATGTCCTAACAGGTAAATGACAGGAGTATATTGACTTGTATTGTTAATGCACCGAAGCCCACAAGTTTGTCTTCAGGGTAGTTGGCTGCTCAACACTAATAGTGCACTACGTTTGATTCTGTTTCTTGTTTCTTAGCAGACAACGAAGATGGCCTATTTTGAGGGGAAAAAAAGTTCATTTTATGTATGGAATGGGCCCATCTAGCCCTTCACCCGTGGGCTGACCCACTTAATGTTCCTCGTTCATGACTTAAACATTGGAGGTGGTGTCGCAACCCCCAACGGCGCATCATTCTAACCTTTGATTGTCTCGCAGGATTCCTGTATTGCGGGTTGGTTGTGGGTAGTCGCTGTATTAACAATGTATATCTTGTAAAGGAGAGAAAATGTGCCAAAGAGTGCAAAAAGTTTTCAATGCTGAGCCTTTAGTACCAAAAGAAATTTACACATCTCAATGAAGTCCACATGTAACGATAATCAAATGCAATGACTTCAAAATTTGGAAGCCATGGAGTTTCAATTCAGAAGAGGAGCAACAAAAAAGGTAAAAGGAAACGAAGAAACGACATGTGACGAGGCAAATGAGAAACAGAAGCATTACAAAATGGGCACATCAGCCGCTCCCTGTAGCCATCAAGAACTCTCCCTCACAGACCACCTCACCTCCAACATATGCTTTCCCTTCCATCTTTGCTATGCCAAACCGCTTTTGCAGCTTAACAAGTGTCATTCTCATAACCAAAGTGTCTCCGGCGATCACCGGCTTCCGAAACCTCACTTTATCAATTCCTGCAAAGAAGAAATTTTCGCGGGAGCCTCCCACTTCGGGCTGCAGCATAACCAGACCTCCAACTTGGGCCATTGCCTGTACCCAACAACCGCATTTTCATTAGTACTAAGCTAAAGTGTTTGTATCATGGTTCACGTGAAACTCCAATAAATGGAGGCATACAAATCTAAATGGTCTGGCCAAGATCACCAGAAATCAACTATGATCCTAGTGAAAGATTAAAAGAAGCAGCCAATCATATATATAATTTACTTAGACGTAAGATGGAAACTATACCTCTCACTCAAAAGAGTGGAAAAAAAAGCAAAAGAAAAGAAAAAAACAAAAACAAAAACAACACACTCCTTATTGTGGCAGGTTATTCAAAATTAGTTTCAGTATCCATAGCTGCTCAAGTTCTTTAGATCCAAAAACCAGAAGAAGAGCAGCAGTTTATTGTACCATGTTAACCTCAGCAATAGAGTCATGCCACTCAAAAATAATTCCAAATGAGAGAGAGCAGAAGATGTACAATCAGAAAGCATGCCATCTGAAATAAGTTCAAAGCTATGATCAGTGGTTATCATGTTTCAGAACAGACACAAGGTGTCAAATACGGCAACTCCCAAAAATCTAGACAGAAGTCACTGCTACAGTATGTCTTTCTACGAATCTAAAATATTAATCAACCACTGTCATCTATGTCAACTTTAGGTTTATGAGTAAGAACTATAAATAGTAACACAAATATCGAAATAATACTATGTAGAAGTTTTTTGACACAAATAATTCTTTTAAGGAAAATGAAGGAACATTTTTCTGTTGCTGTCAAGTATGGGACACAGCTTAACAGTCAGGTTTAAGAGGACCATGTTTTCAATAGAATAAGTGGACCAGCTTAACATGCCTCCTCTAGGCATGGAAAAGGCAAGGCTCACGCTTTTTAGCGTGAGTGTGTTAGGTTGAGAGCTTTTGGTGTTTTGTGGGTTTGGGTTTGAGGACTTGCTTTTTCGTGGGTTTTTGGTTGTGTTGTTGGGGTTTTTCTTGTGCTTGCTCTTGTTAGGTGTTGTTGTATACTACTTGTGTACTTAAGGACACCTTAATCTTTCAATAAAATTTCCTTTACTTATAAAAAACAAAACAAAACAAAAAAAAAATGTTCTAGGTTTAATGTCTAAGACCCATCCAATTTTTTTTAATGATGTATATATCAAAAAAAAGCGCAATGTGCCTCTAAGTACATAGAAAGTATACCAAGAAAAACCCATACAAAAACCCACAAAAAGAAAACCCTAAAAACCAAAGAATCCTAAAGAAACCTTATGCCCCAAAACCCTAAATACAATTGACCGTACTAGAGTCACGGCCTCTAGCCTCAAAATTAATGGAGCATTCCAAATTTTTGAGCTCCCTCTTCCCCTTGACCTTTGGAGCAATAACTTCATTTTTGGGCTCCCGCTCCTCTTCAATGACTGAAAAAATATTCAAAAGACTTTTCTCGTCACCTCCACAAGCAAACCCACAATGGAAGCAAACTTCACCACATCGAGCACCACCTTGGAATAGCCCTCCACCCACTCCACTGGAATTTCTGCCACAACCTCGGCTAGCAACTTATTGTTCTTATTCTTATGCAGCTGCTTAGCTATCTTATCCTTCACTCTCTGGGAATACCCTAGTTGAGACTTGGAGACGGGAATAAATAGGAATACCACTCTTCGTCATGCGAGGATAAGGTTGGCGAAGTCTCATACCCAGCTTAGCCGCCCCATGGGAACTGTCATCCTTAGAACCCTGAATTGACGAGGATGCCACCTTCACCATAGGCGGATTCTCGACCCTAAAAACCCCCGTCGGATCAAACCTTTCGCTGGTGCAGGGTGCCTATCAGTCTTAACAGGAGCTTCCTCCGTCGCCAAAGAAGCATAAGCCCCCACCGGAGAAACAGAATCACCCGCCATAGAAAAAGAACCTCCCTTACCCTGCACAGTGGGTTCGCCGGAGAAATAGAAGGATAAAGGGACCATGTTTGTTTATCAATCAATATGACTATCCTCTTAACCCCAAAGATCTGATAACAAACAAGTACATCTAAGACTAAACCATGTACCAGAACCTTGTTCCAAGTGATAGCAATACCCATGTCTGGGTTTATGGTACTCAAATTTCAGCTTATGGAGAGGTCTCTCGGACCCTGTACCACAACCTTGTTCCAAGTGATGGCAACACCTGTGTCTGTGTTCATGGTCCTCACATTTCAGCTTACAGAGAGGTCTCCCTCTCAGACACCCTCTTTCTATGCTAAAAATCAATATTCAACCTCAAACATACACACTTGTTTATGCACAACATTGGTAGGAGAGATGGGATGGTTAAAGTACATAAAAACTAGGAGAGATGAAATAGTGGAAGAAGACAAGGTTACTGTTTTGCAATTGATGAACTTCAAAAGGGTGGTAAAAGCTTTGTTGTATGACACCAAGAAATGAAACTTAATA
>NC_081551.1:4549529-4564241 GCF_901000735.1 Corylus avellana | reverse complement strand
ATATATATATATAGTGAGAGTATGGTAGAATATATGACAACAAGGTAAATTAGGTAAAAAGCAAAGTACATAATAGTTTTCAAGGCACAAAATCAGGTAGAAGGTATCATTTGGTGATGAATTCGTGCTATTGTTAGTGAGGCTATTATGTAGCAATAAATATGAGAAAGGACTACATTTAGCTGTAATGAGTCGATGCCAATGGGATTAGTTGTCACTTGAAATGAAAAATTATGGTTATTGTTGGTGCCTTGAATTAGGAAGGGTTAAAATTACAATATTAAATATAAGAGGAGTTCTATTATTTGTAAACATGAAAATTATCTGATTGTATGCATAAAGCTAGAGAAATATTTTTTGTTATAAATAAACAAAATATCATTAAAAGTGTAAGGTGCCTCCATGTACAGGAAGTATACAAAAGAAGTCAACTAGGAATTAGTAGCAAAAAGAACAGGAAACTCAAAATAACTAACCACTAAAGGAGAAATAAAAGCAGCTGTCCAAAGATGCAAAGTGTTGAAGAAAAAAGATTTCAACTCCTCCGACGTCCTTTTGCAATCCTCAAAACATCTATCATTGCTTCCCCTCCAAAGACACCACAAAAGACACAATGACACCATCTTCCATACAACACCACTCCGCGTACTACCGGCAGTCCACCAACAAGCAAACACATTGACTACCCATCTAGCCTCTAGGCATAACCCAAGACAACCCGAACCAATTAAAGAAAACATTCTAGAGCACAAGCAACCTCACAATGAAGGAGAATGTGGCCCACAGACTCCCCATTCTTTTTGCACATAACACACAAATCAACCACAATGATGTGTTGCTTTCAAAGATTGTCTAAGGTAAGGATCTTCTCTATAGCCACCGACCACAAAAAAAAAAAAAAGCAAAAGAAATATATAGCAATATCCTCATGATTTGTTTAAAATACTTTCAATATTATTAAATTTTTCTTAGTAACGAAAAACATGATTTTGCAACAAAAAAAATGTTAACTATTGGTACGAACAATCACATTTTAAAAACAAACAACAAAATAAAATTTAGTCATGGCATGTGGACCCTATAGAATAAATCTTGAAATTGATGAATGAAATGGCCAAGTAGCACACATAAGAACAGCAAATCAATCTTTCATAGGTGCATCACAACAAGGCCAAAGTCTTGCAGCCAACATCAAGGAAGTGAAGAAACTTTTCTACTGCAAGGCATTTTTAAGTTCCCTTTTTTACCATAAGGTCCAAACACATGAACCAAGAACTAGATTAGCATGCTAAGAATTCATGTTTCTGAAAAAACTTGTGATCGAGTATGGATGCTAGTGTAAGTAAAGTCCCACAGCTGATAGTAATCACAAAAGTGAGTGATTAATATACATTATTGGACTCAAACCCACAAACTTAAGCTTTTAGGTGAATCAACTTCCCAGCACATTATATTAAAGCCATCTTTAAAGTCTTCCTAGTATATCCATGAGAATTAACACTGATATGCTAGTACATCGGGTAGTAGTCAGAAAAGTAAATGGTTAATATAACATTGTTGGGCCTAAACTTATAAGTTTAAGCTTTTGGATTAAGTAGTGTCCCAAATTGTTATATTGAGGCCTTACTCAGAGATTTCAAAAGTGTTATCTCCCCAACACTTTGAAATCTAAACTAGCATGTTATATTCCAAGCCTAATGTGGCACTCCACCCACAAGATATGCTTCCTCCTATCCCACTTTAAGAATAGTATTAATCTTCCTATGGTTTCAATATATAAACATTCCTTAGATCATAGCTAATGCATTAATTTAAATAAGTTAAAGGACATATGCTCTAGAACACAGAAAGGTTGTCTTCCTAGCACAAAATCTAAAAGCAAGAAGGAGAAAGGGGTTGTAGAATTCCAAATCAGAGTACTTGTTTTCCTTTGGCTTGGACAAGAAAATGGAAACCTTTGCACTTTGCTTACAGGGGAAGAAAGAGAAATCAACAAATTCCAACTTCGCATAGCCTTATATCCAACTGCTTGAGTTCAGTTAAATGAATCATCTTTCCTCTTTCCTTTTCAATTTAGTCCAGGCAAAAATTTCTATTGAACCATAAATATTATGGCTCTTCACCAGCAATTGCATTTGTAAACCTTTAAAGATGACTTGGAGCAATTGTTGGTCTTCAATAACTCACAAAATCCTTTAGACAAATTTGTCTTTTCTTGCCCTCGATGATAACTCTAGCTTGAATTGCATTCATTCATTCCTTTTCTATCTTTTTAGGTATTGCCATTCATCCCTCTCAATGTCTCAAGGTTGGTAAGCTGATTTTACAGGACCCAACATTTTGGTTGATACGGTATTAAGCATAGCTAGCACACTTCACCATCTTAATACAAAATTGGTCAAGTTTCCCCAATAAGAAAATCTGTAGTTAACAATAAGCAAACATCTCAAACGCACTTCTCCAACTTAACCAACCAATTATAATTCTTACGCACAAAATCCTCTTAAATATTGAAGGTGATGCTTATTTAAAAAAATACGAATACTTAAAAGAGTAACCCCAATACAGCCCAACATTCAAAATTAACCTGAGAACATGAAATCAGGCAGTTGAAACGATCCCAATGGGCAGATACTTATTTATGAAAGAGATACTGGCCAAGGATTAACTAATAGAATCTACAACATCCTTTAATATCCAGAACCAGAAGCATACCATAGTCAAGTGATGAAAGTAAATTTGATAAGTACAAAGCAAAAGAATTATTGGAAAATGATCAATACCTCAACCATGAGAACACCAGGCATAATAGGCCTCTCAGGGAAGTGCCCAGGAAAGAAGTTATCATTTATAGTCACATTCTTTATAGCAACAGCTGAAACCCCAGGATTGTACTCAATCACTCTATCCACGAACAGAAACGGAAACCTACAACACCAACCAAAAACAACATCCTAAAACAAAGAAAACGCGAAAACATAAAACACACACACACAAACAAACAACTATTTGAGAAAGACCCACCTGTGGGGCAGAATTTCACGTATCTGATTAATATCTATGACCGCAGGAAATGCTGGGTATTCTGCAAAAACCGATAATTTTTATTTTTTTTTTCAAAACGAAGATTTGTTATGTGAAAACAGAAATGCAAGAAAAAAACATACGTTTTTCAATGGGTATGTCTTGGTTGGTGTTGTTTAGTCCATCTAGAGAACAGAATGCGATGGAACTGAACCGCTGGTTGGATTGAAGAGAAAGAAAACGAGGTACAGAGAGAGAAAGAGAGATTGGGGACTGTGAGAGCCTTCTGGGTTTGATCAGAGATTGAGAAAGAGTATGAGAGAGGAGGGAATTGGAGGCAGCTGACATTTCTTTTCCTAGACGGAGAAAACAGAGCTGAGAGCAGAGCGTTCGAAGTGGGTGCAAGTGAGTGACGTAGTTCAACAAGTACGACTAGTTGTGCTAAAGATGCATTTTATACTCTCTTGAGTATCCTTTTTCACAAATTTCTTTCAAACCAGAGAAAATTTTTTCTAAGGGTCAATTGTCATCTCTCAAATGTTTTATTTAAGGACACAAATTTCTTCCAAATTAATTTGAAGGAAATTTCTTTCTAACCATTTTCAGAGAAAATTTTCTTTAAGTATCATCTCTCATATGATTAATTTAAGGACACAAATTTCCTCCAAATCAATTTGAAGAAAATTTCTTTCAACATACTCTATTAAGTGTCAAGTATCATCTAATATGTTTTAAGTTTCTAAAAAATCAATGTTTGGGTTCCTAGGTTAGTAGAATGACAATAAATTACAGTTAAGACATGTCCGCACAAGAGGGGGAGGGAAGATTCGAACCAGTGACCTCCGCTTCATGAGGAGTGGTCCCAAACATTGATTTTTGATAAATTCAAACATGTTAGATAACACTTGGCAGTTATTAGAGTAAGTTGAATGAAATTTCCTCCAAACCAGAAGGAAATTTGTGTTAGTTCTTTAATATTCTTAATAGTCATTCATTGTTATTCTATTAACCTAGGAACCCAAAGATCGGGATCCTCTCCGGTCCATTTTGGACTGGAGAATATCTAGTTCAGGGTTAGGATTGTTTAAGAAATCCTACAGCCACAAATGGACACATATCCTACTAATTAAAAATAATGATAAATATATTATAAGTTCCTGAGTTAATCCGCCAAAACTAAAAAATCTCTAGGTTTTTTTTTTTTTTGACTTTTTACTCGCTTGGTCAATCGAAATGCCAATAAAATTCCTACTGTCAAAATTGTGTAACCACTGTTAGTCCCAGTCAAAACGCACCGTTTGCCACACCAGCATAGTAATTTCTTATTAATTTAATTCTAAAATTAAATATTAAAAAAATATATATTGAAGGGGGTGGCCGGCCGGTGTTTCACCCCGAGAAGCACCCAGCCTATGGGTGGCCATGACCACCCTTGGGTGCAGGAGTGGCTCACACCTCAGCACCATGGGGTGGTGGGAGGCCACCCTAGGGTTTTAGGGTGGCGAACTCCGAAGCCACCCATGCCAGGGTTGGGGGGTGGCAGGGGGGGTGGCGACTGGCAGTTGGCCACCCATTCAATTTTTTTTTTTTAATATTTAATTTTAAATTAAAATTAATAAAAAAAAATTATGTGATGTACAGCAGCGATTGTGTTTGATTTAGGGACTAAGCGGCAGGTTACACAATTTTTTCGATATGAATTTTATTAGCATTTATAGATTGACCTAAGTAAAGATCAAAACAACAGAGATTTTTTTAGTTTGGTGTTGAGTTGAAGTCGAGGAGACTTTTATAAGCCATATTTACCTAAAAGTGATAATAAAATATTATTTAAAATTAAAAAAATAATAATAAATAGCCGACACCAGCCCTTCCCAAAAGAGGATCAAATTAAAAAAAATAAAATTATAGGGTTTGGCCATGAGGTGTGGGAACACCCTCAGGCCATGGGGTGGCTAACCCATCTGTCCCATAGGTAGTGGCCACGGCCACCAATAAGCCCTTCGAGAACCAAATTAAATAATAATAATAATAAATAAAATAAATTATAGGGTTTGGCCCTTGAGGTGGCCGAGACCACCCCCAGAGCAGGTTTGGTGTGTACGAAGCCACCCCATGGGCCTTGGGGGTGATTTAGCCACCCTCAAGGGCCAAACCCTATAAACCGGCCACCCCCTATGACCAAGATGGGGTGGCCAGTCACCAAATTATTGTTTTTATTATTTTATTATTTTAATTTTTTTTTAATTCTAAATAACTTTTTTTTTTTTAATTAGGAGGACACGTGTTCCATTTGTGGCCCTAGGATTTCCTAACCATGAACTGGATACTCTCTAGTCCATTTTGGACCGGAGAAGATCCGGATCTAGAACCCAAACATTAATTTTTGAAAAACTCAAACATGTTAGATAATATTTGGCACTTATTAGAGTAGGTTGAAGGAAATGTTTGGAAGAAATTTGTGTCATTTCCTTAATAACCATAAAACACTTCCAAATGCTAATTAAGCACATGTTATCTTATTGTTAAGACATCATTTTCTACTTAGTCAACAAAATCTTGGGTGTTGATGTATGGTTGATCTTTATTGCTTTGTGGTTTCATATTTATAGTTTGCTGTTGCATGATTTGTTTTTAAATTTTTGCATAATCTTGATTGATTGCATTGCCCGAGAACAAAATATGAATTTAGGGATATTATGATATTAAAAATTAAGGAAAACAAATAAAATATACACCGACGACGAATTAGGATCCTCTCCGGTTCTAATGAACTAGAGGGGATATAATTAGTTTTATTTGAAGCGAAAAATTGTCCAAAAAATGCGAAAGGACAATTTTATTTTTATAAATAAAACTAACTTAATCATCTTCCATTCAAATTGAGAGGATCTTTGTCATCGAGGACAACAATATGATAAATAAGAAAAATACCAAAATAATTAGAAAATAAAGTTAAAGACCTAAAGCGATAGGACCGATCGATATGAAAAACATAATAAAAAAACATGAAATTAAGATTTTTTTGCACAAGGCTCAATCACCAAGAATCAAAGCCACATGTCAATAGGGGCGGCGAACCTACAACATACCTTGGGGGTCTATGGCAACTAGGGCTGGCAATTTTGACACGACCCTACAACCTGACACGAACACGACACGAAATTACTAGATTTGGGTCATAAATGGGTCGACTCGTTTATTTTGCTCTTAATGGGTCGTGTCGTGGGTCACCTGTGGGTGAGACCCGCCAGACAATTTTTTTTTTTTTTTTTTAAATCCTTAACTGGTTTGGGTCATAAACCGGTCATATTTTAATAAACTGGTCAATCGGCATGTTTATGACCCGACTCATCACTTTTATTTTCAAAAAAAAAAAAAAAAAGCTAGACGGGTTAACCGGGTCGTGTTGGGTGACCCGTGAACTTATCGTGTCGTGTTCGGGTTTGATGCTATTAACTAAATGGGTCATGTTTGGATTTACCTTAAACTGGTCACGGTCATTACAGGTTATAAATGAGTCGACCCTCCGACCCGTTTTGCCATCTCTAAAAGCCTTTTGTAATTTATGTATATATAAGGTAAAGTCCATATACCACCCAATTAACAATGTACCATCAAACTTTCAATTGTGACAATATTCCCCCCAAACTACTAAAATATTGTCAATGTCCCTCCTAAGACTAGCAAAAAGATGAAAATGCCCCTATCTATTATCAATAAGACAAAAATACCCCTATAAATTCAAAAAATAAATTTTTATTTAAAAGAAAAAAGGAAAAATTTAATTTAAAAAGAAAGATTTTTTTTATAAAAAAAATATATTTTTTAAATGAAAATTTTTAATTTTTTTTAAACCAGTTTTTTATTTTTTTAAAAACGATTTTTTCTTTAAACAGAAATTGCAGACTTAAAACATTTTTTAAAAAAAAAATTTTGTTTCGAAAAAGAATTATTCTTTCATAAACAAAAATTGATTAATTTTAAAAGCTCAAAGAATTACATTACTAAAAGTTGATAAAAAATATTTTTTCTCAAAACTGAAATTTTAAATTTTTAAAATTTTCAGAATTGCCTGCTAAGTTTTTTTTTGGGTTCAGGTTTTCTAGAGTTTTAATTAATTTTAATTTTTATTTTCTTAAGGAATGGTTTAAATAAGACTAGGGAAGCGTGCTCTTTATTGTGAGTGTTTAAAATTGTCACTTGATCAAAGTTTATTAAGGACGTTGTCGATTAGATGATGGTTGAGGGGTATGTGGACGTATAGCACTATGCTGCTATGCTCTATCTCTTATATACAGATCTTCACCTAGCTGTAATTTAAAAGTATATATATATATATATATTATGTCCTTAAAAGGGCTCCACAAGGTCTTCACCCCCAGCTGTAATTTAATTTTTTTTTAAAAAAAATGGTTAATAACTTTTTTGGTACTTTGGTTTTAAAGTTTTTATTTTTTTCCTTATAAGTTTTAAAACACGACAAATCTAATACTTCACATATGGAAAAAGATGAAATCACTACCTTTGTTAGTTTCCGTTAGTTCCAATTAACAGAAGTCCATGTCATCTACGTTTATATCGTGACACATGTCCTAAAAATTAAAATAATAATAATAATAATAATAATAATAATAAAAATTAAACCTTAAAAAAAAAAAAAAAGAGTGAAAATTCTATTGGGTGGCGGCGACCCCATTTTGGCCTTGGGCTCGGCCATCGGGGTGGCTTCGGCCACACCCTGTAAGTTGGGGGCAGTCAAGCCACCCCCGGAGGCCTTATGCAAACAACTGTAGCAATCTCGAATCCACTGAATCTCTTGTGAGTCACGGTGATTAATCTCTCCCTATAAAACCCATTTCATTCCACCATTCCCTCTCAAATCCAAAGCAAAAGCACGCTCTCTCCAACATGCAACTCTGCTCATTGCTCAAAGGTCAGCCGTTCTGGGTTCTTGTTCTTTTCACTTGGGGTTCTCTCTCTTGGCTCTTAAGTTTGCTCTCACCTTCTTCAAATGGGTCTACGTCAATTTTCTCAGACCCGCTAAGAATCTCAAGAAGTACGGGTCCTGGGCACTCGTTACCGGACCCATTGACGGTATTGGCAAGGGTTTCGCTTTTCAATTGGCTCGTAAAGTGATTAATCTAATCTTGGTGGATCAGAATCCAAACAAACTCAAAGATGTTTCGGATTCGATTGAAGCCATGTACGGTAAGACCAGATCAAGACCATTGTTGTGGACTTTGCTGGTGATCTTTCCGCGGGTGTTCAGAGGATTAGCGAAGCCATTGAAGGGTTGGATGTTGGAGTTGTGATCAACAACGTTGGGATGTCGTACCCTTATGCCAGGTATTTCCACGAAGTGGATGATGAGCTGTTGAAGAACTTGATTAAGATAAATGTTGAAGCCACCCACATGGCTTCTGGGGGTGGCTCTACATAATTTTCACCTTTTTTTTTTTTTTTTTAGGACACGTGTCGCTATATAAACGTAGATGACGTGGACTTTCGTTAATTAAGACTGATGAAAACTAACGGAGATAATGATTTCGTCTTTTCCCATATGTGAGGTACTAAATTTGTCATGTTTTAAAACCTAGAAAAAAAAAAAAAATGTTAAAACCAAGGTACCAAAAAAATTACTAACCCCCCTATAAAAAAAAAAAAAAAGGCCATCTCCTAATCAACTAGGCAACTAAAAAAAAAAAAAGACCATATAGAAACTTTATAATCATAGATGACAGAACTCTTAGAACTAGTAACACTAAGACTTTACAAAAAAAATTAAAAATTAAAAATTAAATTTTTTTTTTTTTTAAAAAAAGGGTATAAAAAACAAAAGGACAAATAAAAGATAATAATATTGAAATTAATTAGTGTTTTAAGAGGTAGGCATGAAATTTATTTGGCAGCTTGAGAACTAGGCGTGTCTTTTTCAATCGATGTACTAATTAAAATGCAACACTTTTAATTTTTTTTAAAAAAAATTTTTTATAAAAAAAATTAGATAAATTCTTTTTTATTGTGTTCTTTCATTTCTTATTCTAATTCATTTTTTGTTTTAATTGTTTTGCAGCATTCGACTAACACCTATTGTGTTTGGTTTTTGTTTCTAAGAATTCCCTCAAGATAATTTAATTTTACACCCCCCAACACTAAAAATCCTAGGTCCGTCCCTGCATGGCTGCATGTCAAGATCATGTAATTTTGGCTTTAACATGTGGTCCAAATCTTGTGGAAACCTTCCAGCCTAATTTCTAAAATCATAGGATCGTACTCCTATGCCCCAGTACGTATAAGAAAGCTACAACAGTGAATTCTTGACGCAAATAATTAATATGATATTAAACTTGCACCTAATTTCTTGGTGTACAAGGCATTATCATGACCTAATTAAGCTAAGGTTTGGTATTATTTAAAATCGTAATAGTGAAACTACTATAGCAGTCATCATAGCTAGGAATCTAGAGCTTTATATAGTTGTTTTCAATCATCCACTTGAGGCTCCAGTGTTGCGCTGCACATTTGTAAGCCCAGTAGGCCCATCCAAAAGTGGCACGCACGTAGACTTGTATTTGAGCATTTGCAAATCTCTGGTAGTCTTCCATTGATGCTCCACCTTTTGCAAATTCTGCAGTCCATTCCCCTGCAAAATCCCCCCCAACCACATGTAGATTATGAAACTATATATATTTTAAGATCATGAGCATTAATTAAATGTTTACTGCACATACCAACAAAGGTGAGGGGGCCATTGGAAGTTGTCACAGTTTGGAGGTCCGAGGCTCTCTGATTGTTGATGTAATCGATGTTCTGTTGCACATCCATGTTGTTAAACATGTCGGAAAAGAGATTGTAGTAATGCACGTCAATGACTGCCAGATTCAGGTTTCCAGCAAATGAGAGTAGCTCCTTTGGATCAGCTTCTCCCAGTCGGTTTGAGAGGATCACATAAGCACTTGAAGTGTACTTTCGCACAGCATCATAGCCTGCTTGGTAATAGTTTTTAAGGTCGTCTAGAGTGACACCTGGTGCAACAGGTTCATTCATTAACTCTATTGCTGCAAGACTTGGATTGTTGGCATATCTGCACAGAAACAAGGCCTGTCGTCTTAGGAAACATCCAAAAATATGTCACTTTGAATCACTGATAAGCGCCGAATGTTGCACATTCAAGCCCCTTAATTTACATATGTTAATTCCTTAGCATTGTTATTTGTTTGATTTTGTTTTGTTTTTGAGTTTCAGGTTTCATTTGACAAACCTTTGGAAATTGGACTTAAAAAGACAAAAAGCTGAGCATTTTGGAACTAGGATCAAGCGCAGCACTCCTGGGATTGAGCGCACATGCGCTCGAGCATCTGCAACCAAGGATCGAGCGCATACCTGCGCTCGCGCGCACACCAGCTAGGCTCGAGTGCACTGAGCTCGAGCGCACCAAATCTTGGATCGAGCGCACATGAGCGTATAGTGCACGGCAAGAATTCCTCTCCAGCATGGACTTGGATTTCAGTCTCCCAATTGGACTGGGAGACTGCTCTCCGGTTTTCTCAGGGTTTTTAGGGTTCTCATAATCCCTATAAATAGGGCTCTAAACATTGTAAACAGACACACTGCTTCTAGAGCAAAAATTCAGTAAAATAGTCTATGGAGCTTAGGAGATCATGAGCAGCTAAACCCAATTGTGGGGTATTGATGTAGCCCTTTCCAAGCATAATGGTTTGATTGTATTTAATTTTTAGTCTTTCAATTTATGCATGTGATTGTATAACTCTGAGGATTTCTACAATTAACTTCTGTTCTTCATATTAAATGCAATTGTTCTTTAAATTCCAATTCAATATTAGTAAAATTTTTATCTTGTCTTAGAAATTATTTTACTATTATTGAACTCAAATCATTCTTATTTTCAGTGATTATAAGAATGATGGCTATACAATGGTTCTTAATTGGCATGCAATCAATAGGGTTAGATAGGCCATGCCTAGGGAAGACAGATCGTACTACACCCTAGTTTAGTGTAATTTAGGTAGACGGTCCGTGCCAACCGAAGATGGGTTATGCTATTCCGTTGATTGTATGAAATTATTTTTATATGTTTTATTATAACATGCATAAAATGAAGTGCTAGAATTAAATATGGTTAACTATTGATGTGCGGATTGTGGTGAAGTCAATACCCTACTCTTTCTCTCATACATTTACTTCTTTTATTTCCGATTATTTTATGCACTTCAAATTCACACAAACAAATCATTCTCTTTTAATTAAGTTGATTTTAATCTTTTAAATTCTGATAATTAAACCTCTTTAGTCCTTGAGGTTCGACACCCTCAATATAGCCCTATCCTACGGGATTCGTTCTATTGCGAGTGGTAATTTTTATAATTGATATTTTTGGTCACAAAAATACCACATCAATCACCACTCCCACTTATCAGATTAGAAGTTCTGAGTTTGAATTCTTTCCACGTGTTAGAAAAATTTATCTCTTCTTATCAACTGAAGCTTATAGGATAAGTAGTAATTTATCATGGTAAAAGTGAAATTTAGTTTACTAAACCTTTGTGCTAGGAAGTCTATGACTGCTACTGTATCCTGTATATTTGAAGCTCCCCATTCCTGATATCCGTCTCTTGCCCCACTGTGATCATTTCCATTTTGGGATCCTTGAACTGCATGTAGGTCAACAATTACTTTCATCCCATATTTCCTGCATTATTTTTCAGAGAAATAATCATTTTACAGTAATGTTACAATATTTGTTCTGGATAAGTCAAGTTTGCAGCCAAAACATATATTAATAATCATCCCTTTTGTAGTCATGACATGATTGAGTAGTACTACTTACTGTGCCCATGTGAAAGCATTGTCCAAGGCTTGCAGAGAGCCCCCAACAAATGGCTTTGGTGGTGTTGGATCTTGTGCAATCCACCACCCAACAGGAATTCTCACTGCATTCAGACCATTTGATGACATGAATCTGAAATCCTCGTCTGTGATGTAAGTGTTCCAGTGATCCTGGGAAGCAAAGATATATACATTTTACATATTAACATGTGGATTTGCTGAACTCACCAACATGCATATCTTAGTATATTAATCCAATACCCTCATGACTTGAGGAGCTCTATCTGGGCCATAACCATTCGTGATTTGATATTCGCCTTGCAAGGTCTTGACGATTGTCATTTTGAAGACAGATGGATTACTATCTTCCCAGCCTGAGCCTCCATAATCAGCAGTGACCAGTGTTTCTGATTGTGCCTAATTAAAACACATAGAAGCACCATAATCAGTTGTCTTTCAAATGGATTTAACATAATCCCAAGTTTTCTACTATTTTCATATGGTTTAAGATGCATTTCGCCATCGATCTATTAAATCACCACTTATTTTAAAAGTTAATTAAGTTTATAAGAAAAAATAAAATTAAAAAAATTTAATTAGTACCTGAAGGAATAACCCATTTGTTGCCTTTATGCGAACTCGGTTTGGATCATCATCATTCCTAATGATCTCAAATGTTTCAGAGTTTCCAGGTGCATTTGAATCTGCTCTTGCTTCGGTTCCCTGGCTTGCCAACCCTACAAATTGCTTGTTGAACACTCTAAAGTTGAAAGATGAGTCACTGACCCTCCACAACTGCATCATGTTATTGAAGACAGAGGAGTGTTGACTTGACGAGGGACAATTAATGCAAGAGTATAAATTTATGTTTTGCTTAAATACTAAATAATTGTCTGGAAGAACATACCCTGAAAGTTTCCCAACCAGAGGCTGAGGGACGGTTAGAAACCACATTGGCTCCACCACCATTTTCTGCAGATAGATACTTCTGCAGATTTGTTGACATGAATTGAACTTGAGTTCCATCCTGCCATAATATCAAATTAAGAGTTAGAATCAGTGATAACAGATAATATATTCTTCAAAAATAGACACACAAAATTAGAGTTATATGTCTGCAATTCTAATAGATTGAACTATGAAAAGAACTCTATACCAGAAGATCTTTGTTGGTAATTCCATCAAAGAGAGAAGGCTTCATCCATCCCTCAATAAGAAGCCAATCTCCTAGATTCACAGCTTTAAATGGCAGATTGGAGTTTGCAGTCTGTGCAAGGGAAGGAGATAGAACACATGAAAGGAAGAAAACCAAATAAAGGTTCAAATAAAAGCAGGAAGCCATTTTTCCCACTTGTTGAGAAAAGTAAAAGGTTAATTTATATATAGCATAGATGCCAAACTTGTTTGGAAATGTCAAACATTAACACTGAAATGTTTCCAAATCTTATCGAATGGACTATTCAAACTCTCGGGTCAAAGAGGTTATGACGGGGAAGGTGACTCAATAATCAATGGCTTGTGTCTTCTTTTGCGGTCAATTCATTTAGCAGAACCTTCCAGCATCTTGTCAATGGAAATATGCAGGAGCCTTCTCTGGCATCATTTACTTGTCGGTGGTGCAATGTGTTGTACTTTTGGATAAATGGCAATTATAACACCGTGTTGTACTTTTGGATAAATGGCAATTATAACACCGTGTTGTTTAAGTAGCAATCCAATTGAAAATTAGTGTGTAAACAGCAAAAAAGGTCCGTTTGGTAAAAAAAAAAAAACATTTTTTTTCACTTGTTTACTCTAAAAAGCTTAAAACTGTGTTTCGGATAAAAGTTGAAACTGAGAATTTTTCTAAAAAGCTCTTTCAAGCTTTTGCTATTGACAAAATCTCTCTATTTTTCGACACAATTTCGAAAATGGTCTAAGTCCACGTATTGGATTTACAATTTAGGTTGATCTTGAGAAAGCTTAGTACATAATACATTTTTAACACGTTTGTTAATGCTACAACAGTAGATGGCAACTGCGAAATTTAGTAATTAAAGCAAGAGAAATGTTAGTTCTTATTTTCCTACACCTCTCTTATCCATCTCCATACAACTAAGGGTGTTCAAGCGGTTATAACCAGCGGTTATTGTCTTTAACCGCTAATTGCAACCGCTTTGGGCAATTATCAATTTTTAATAACTGCAACCGTTTAGGTGGTTATTTTATAACTGGCGGTTAGCAGTTATTCAATCCAATAACCGACGCTTTTTATATTGGCTTTTGGGCTTTTTAAATGTTTTGTGCCTTTAATTGGCTTATTTTTTAGGCTTATTTTACGCGATATACCTATTTTTTGGGACAACCAATGTTTTTGAATAAGACTTGGCCCAAAACTTTTCATACCACATTATATATTTCACAATTCACATACATAGTCATGTTTATATATATATATATATATATATATGAAGGCGATTATAACCATCTCGCCCTATCCCCCTAGGTAGTTAGCGATTTTTAGTAACTGCCTAATAAAGCGGTTAGCGGTTATAAGCGATTAACGGTTGGCGGGTCAGTTATAACCGCCCCGTTTGAAACACCCCTACATACAACAAATATGCAAATTTATCATTAAATCCACTTACATGTGAGCCTCACATATTTAATGGTCGATTTGGCTCATGATTCATTGATTGATAATTGATTTTCTTGGTTAGCCCCCCTCAATGATTGAAATTAGGCTTGATAATTGATTTTCTAGGTTACCCCCAACAAGGGAATTAGGCCAAAACGGCATGTCATTTAAGGGATGTAATGGGTAGGTGAAATGGCATGGATTTTTGGTAACAAGCCATA
>NC_081551.1:4503980-4549429 GCF_901000735.1 Corylus avellana | reverse complement strand
CACTCCTATGCCCCAGTACGTATAAGAAAGTTACAACAGTGAATTCTGGACGCAAATAATTAATATGATATTAAACTTGCACCTAATTTCTTGGTGTACAAGGCATTATCATGACCTAATTAAGCAAAGGTATGGTATTATTTAAAATCGTAATAGTGAAACTACTATAGCAGTCATCATGGCTAGGAATCTAGAGCTTTATATAGTTATTTTCAATCATCCATTTGAGGCTCCAGTGTTGCGCTCCACATTTGTAAGCCCAGTAGGCCCATCCAAAAGTGGCACGCCCGTAGACTTGTATTTGAGCATTTGCAAATCTCTGGTAGTCTTCCATTGATGCTCCACCTTTTGCAAATTCTGCAGTCCATTCCCCTGCAAAATCCCCCCCAACCACATGCAGATTATGAAACTATATATATTTTAAGATCATGAGCAGTAATTAAATGTTTACTGCACATACCAACAAAGGTGAGGGGGCCATTGGAAGTTGTCACAGTTTGGAGGTCCGAGGCTCTCTGATTGTTGATGTAATCGATGTTCTGTTGCACATCCATGTTGTTAAACATGTCGGAAAAGAGATTGTAGTAATGCACGTCAATGACTGCCAGATTCAGGTTTCCAGCAAATGAGAGTAGCTCCTTTGGATCAGCTTCTCCCAGTCGGTTTGAGAGGATCACATAAGCACTTGAAGTGTACTTTCGCACAGCATCATAGCCTGCTTGGTAATAGTTTTTAAGGTCGTCTAGAGTGACACCTGGTGCAACAGGTTCATTCATTAACTCTATTGCTGCAAGACTTGGATTGTTGGCATATCTGCACAGAAACAAGGCCTGTCGTCTTAGGAAACATCCAAAAATATGTCACTTTGAATCACTGATAAGCGCCGAATGTTGCACATTCAAGCCCCTTAATTTACATATGTTAATTCCTTAGCATTGTTATTTGTTTGATTTTGTTTTGTTTTTGAGTTTCAGGTTTCATTTGACAAACCTTTGGAAATTGGACTTAAAAAGACAAAAAGCTGAGCATTTTGGAACTAGGATCAAGCGCAGCACTCCTGGGATTGAGCGCACATGCGCTCGAGCATCTGCAACCAAGGATCGAGCGCATACCTGCGCTCGCGCGCACACCAGCTAGGCTCGAGTGCACTGAGCTCGAGCGCACCAAATCTTGGATCGAGCGCACATGAGCGTATAGTGCACGGCAAGAATTCCTCTCCAGCATGGACTTGGATTTCAGTCTCCCAATTGGACTGGGAGACTGCTCTCCGGTTTTCTCAGGGTTTTTAGGGTTCTCATAATCCCTATAAATAGGGCTCTAAACATTGTAAACAGACACACTGCTTCTAGAGCAAAAATTCAGTAAAATAGTCTATGGAGCTTAGGAGATCATGAGCAGCTAAACCCAATTGTGGGGTATTGATGTAGCCCTTTCCAAGCATAATGGTTTGATTGTATTTAATTTTTAGTCTTTCAATTTATGCATGTGATTGTATAACTCTGAGGATTTCTACAATTAACTTCTGTTCTTCATATTAAATGCAATTGTTCTTTAAATTCCAATTCAATATTAGTAAAATTTTTATCTTGTCTTAGAAATTATTTTACTATTATTGAACTCAAATCATTCTTATTTTCAGTGATTATAAGAATGATGGCTATACAATGGTTCTTAATTGGCATGCAATCAATAGGGTTAGATAGGCCATGCCTAGGGAAGACAGATCGTACTACACCCTAGTTTAGTGTAATTTAGGTAGACGGTCCGTGCCAACCGAAGATGGGTTATGCTATTCCGTTGATTGTATGAAATTATTTTTATATGTTTTATTATAACATGCATAAAATGAAGTGCTAGAATTAAATATGGTTAACTATTGATGTGCGGATTGTGGTGAAGTCAATACCCTACTCTTTCTCTCATACATTTACTTCTTTTATTTCCGATTATTTTATGCACTTCAAATTCACACAAACAAATCATTCTCTTTTAATTAAGTTGATTTTAATCTTTTAAATTCTGATAATTAAACCTCTTTAGTCCTTGAGGTTCGACACCCTCAATATAGCCCTATCCTACGGGATTCGTTCTATTGCGAGTGGTAATTTTTATAATTGATATTTTTGGTCACAAAAATACCACATCAATCACCACTCCCACTTATCAGATTAGAAGTTCTGAGTTTGAATTCTTTCCACGTGTTAGAAAAATTTATCTCTTCTTATCAACTGAAGCTTATAGGATAAGTAGTAATTTATCATGGTAAAAGTGAAATTTAGTTTACTAAACCTTTGTGCTAGGAAGTCTATGACTGCTACTGTATCCTGTATATTTGAAGCTCCCCATTCCTGATATCCGTCTCTTGCCCCACTGTGATCATTTCCATTTTGGGATCCTTGAACTGCATGTAGGTCAACAATTACTTTCATCCCATATTTCCTGCATTATTTTTCAGAGAAATAATCATTTTACAGTAATGTTACAATATTTGTTCTGGATAAGTCAAGTTTGCAGCCAAAACATATATTAATAATCATCCCTTTTGTAGTCATGACATGATTGAGTAGTACTACTTACTGTGCCCATGTGAAAGCATTGTCCAAGGCTTGCAGAGAGCCCCCAACAAATGGCTTTGGTGGTGTTGGATCTTGTGCAATCCACCACCCAACAGGAATTCTCACTGCATTCAGACCATTTGATGACATGAATCTGAAATCCTCGTCTGTGATGTAAGTGTTCCAGTGATCCTGGGAAGCAAAGATATATACATTTTACATATTAACATGTGGATTTGCTGAACTCACCAACATGCATATCTTAGTATATTAATCCAATACCCTCATGACTTGAGGAGCTCTATCTGGGCCATAACCATTCGTGATTTGATATTCGCCTTGCAAGGTCTTGACGATTGTCATTTTGAAGACAGATGGATTACTATCTTCCCAGCCTGAGCCTCCATAATCAGCAGTGACCAGTGTTTCTGATTGTGCCTAATTAAAACACATAGAAGCACCATAATCAGTTGTCTTTCAAATGGATTTAACATAATCCCAAGTTTTCTACTATTTTCATATGGTTTAAGATGCATTTCGCCATCGATCTATTAAATCACCACTTATTTTAAAAGTTAATTAAGTTTATAAGAAAAAATAAAATTAAAAAAATTTAATTAGTACCTGAAGGAATAACCCATTTGTTGCCTTTATGCGAACTCGGTTTGGATCATCATCATTCCTAATGATCTCAAATGTTTCAGAGTTTCCAGGTGCATTTGAATCTGCTCTTGCTTCGGTTCCCTGGCTTGCCAACCCTACAAATTGCTTGTTGAACACTCTAAAGTTGAAAGATGAGTCACTGACCCTCCACAACTGCATCATGTTATTGAAGACAGAGGAGTGTTGACTTGACGAGGGACAATTAATGCAAGAGTATAAATTTATGTTTTGCTTAAATACTAAATAATTGTCTGGAAGAACATACCCTGAAAGTTTCCCAACCAGAGGCTGAGGGACGGTTAGAAACCACATTGGCTCCACCACCATTTTCTGCAGATAGATACTTCTGCAGATTTGTTGACATGAATTGAACTTGAGTTCCATCCTGCCATAATATCAAATTAAGAGTTAGAATCAGTGATAACAGATAATATATTCTTCAAAAATAGACACACAAAATTAGAGTTATATGTCTGCAATTCTAATAGATTGAACTATGAAAAGAACTCTATACCAGAAGATCTTTGTTGGTAATTCCATCAAAGAGAGAAGGCTTCATCCATCCCTCAATAAGAAGCCAATCTCCTAGATTCACAGCTTTAAATGGCAGATTGGAGTTTGCAGTCTGTGCAAGGGAAGGAGATAGAACACATGAAAGGAAGAAAACCAAATAAAGGTTCAAATAAAAGCAGGAAGCCATTTTTCCCACTTGTTGAGAAAAGTAAAAGGTTAATTTATATATAGCATAGATGCCAAACTTGTTTGGAAATGTCAAACATTAACACTGAAATGTTTCCAAATCTTATCGAATGGACTATTCAAACTCTCGGGTCAAAGAGGTTATGACGGGGAAGGTGACTCAATAATCAATGGCTTGTGTCTTCTTTTGCGGTCAATTCATTTAGCAGAACCTTCCAGCATCTTGTCAATGGAAATATGCAGGAGCCTTCTCTGGCATCATTTACTTGTCGGTGGTGCAATGTGTTGTACTTTTGGATAAATGGCAATTATAACACCGTGTTGTACTTTTGGATAAATGGCAATTATAACACCGTGTTGTTTAAGTAGCAATCCAATTGAAAATTAGTGTGTAAACAGCAAAAAAGGTCCGTTTGGTAAAAAAAAAAAAACATTTTTTTTCACTTGTTTACTCTAAAAAGCTTAAAACTGTGTTTCGGATAAAAGTTGAAACTGAGAATTTTTCTAAAAAGCTCTTTCAAGCTTTTGCTATTGACAAAATCTCTCTATTTTTCGACACAATTTCGAAAATGGTCTAAGTCCACGTATTGGATTTACAATTTAGGTTGATCTTGAGAAAGCTTAGTACATAATACATTTTTAACACGTTTGTTAATGCTACAACAGTAGATGGCAACTGCGAAATTTAGTAATTAAAGCAAGAGAAATGTTAGTTCTTATTTTCCTACACCTCTCTTATCCATCTCCATACAACTAAGGGTGTTCAAGCGGTTATAACCAGCGGTTATTGTCTTTAACCGCTAATTGCAACCGCTTTGGGCAATTATCAATTTTTAATAACTGCAACCGTTTAGGTGGTTATTTTATAACTGGCGGTTAGCAGTTATTCAATCCAATAACCGACGCTTTTTATATTGGCTTTTGGGCTTTTTAAATGTTTTGTGCCTTTAATTGGCTTATTTTTTAGGCTTATTTTACGCGATATACCTATTTTTTGGGACAACCAATGTTTTTGAATAAGACTTGGCCCAAAACTTTTCATACCACATTATATATTTCACAATTCACATACATAGTCATGTTTATATATATATATATATATATATATGAAGGCGATTATAACCATCTCGCCCTATCCCCCTAGGTAGTTAGCGATTTTTAGTAACTGCCTAATAAAGCGGTTAGCGGTTATAAGCGATTAACGGTTGGCGGGTCAGTTATAACCGCCCCGTTTGAAACACCCCTACATACAACAAATATGCAAATTTATCATTAAATCCACTTACATGTGAGCCTCACATATTTAATGGTCGATTTGGCTCATGATTCATTGATTGATAATTGATTTTCTTGGTTAGCCCCCCTCAATGATTGAAATTAGGCTTGATAATTGATTTTCTAGGTTACCCCCAACAAGGGAATTAGGCCAAAACGGCATGTCATTTAAGGGATGTAATGGGTAGGTGAAATGGCATGGATTTTTGGTAACAAGCCATAATATTGTTTGAGTAAGCATTCAATTCTTAAAGGATTTCGCCATATAAAACGTGTTTAGGCCGGAAATCTTTGCATATGATTAGAGAGACCAAGAAAATGGAATTGTAATGGAAAGTATAAACTTTTGTGCTTGTTTTTGTTTGAAAGGATTACTAATTAGCGGTGCAAGATTTATTCAACCATTGCATGTGCCAAAATTAGGTTTCATTTTCTTGGTAAAAAAAAAAATCCCTCCTACTGAGGGAATTTTTGGCCAAACGTCCTTTTTGGGTAAGACAAATCATAAGGAAAGGGATAAGGAAGCGGTTTGATATCTATTAGAGCATTCACAATGGTTTATGTATATTTTTATGCAAAATGGTTAATCAAAACCTACTTTATCTAGTTTAGCTAATAAGTTCTAAAAGACACCATACATCCGATTATCTTTTTTTTTTTTTTTTATCAATATCATTTAAATTTTATTTATTTTTATTTTTAATAAGGATTGTAGTTTTTCTAAAGATCATAACTTTTTGGAAAAAAGAGACGTGGAGAAAGAAATAATAGGAGAAAATTTTGGAAAAAGAGAGGTAGAAGAGAAATAGTAAGATAAAATAAAATGTCTCCCCTAAATAGTGCTACTACATGTAGCATTTATTTTGGCTAATCCAATGTGAGTTTTTTTTACAAATCTGATTAGCTATTTCAGATAAAAGTACCATTTGGCTCATTTATTGTTAGTGCTCTTAGTTTTGAAAAATGATATTTGTTCATCTCTTATGCATCTTTTATCCATCTCCATCTATATTTTTTTCAAATCCACTATTGAATTTCTAAGATTCACAAAATGCTATTAATCTTCTTCTTCTACTTGGGACCTAATCGGACAGAAAAAATTTCTTCAAATTCAGTCTATAAAATTAGAGGAATGATAGAGACACAACTTTGGCCCAATTTTTCTCTTATATGGTCATTTTAAAAAATAAATAAATAAAATGAAGCAATAACATCCTATGTAATCCTTTTTTTATTTAGTATTGTTTTTTTTTAAAAAAAAAATGGTATTTTTCTTCAGAAAAATAGTCATTTTTTTTTAAATGGTCATTATTCTGAAGAAAAAATATTGTTATTTTTTTTATTTTTTATTTTTTAAAAAAGTACCTTCTGTTCAAATGAAGAGGATCTTTGTCCTCAAGGACAACAATATGATAAATAAGAAAAAGACCAAAATAATTAGAAAAGAAAGTTAAAGAGCAAAAGAGATGGGACGGATCAATATGAAAAACATAATAAAAAACATGAAATTTAGATATTTTTGCATAAGGCTCAATCGACCAAGAATCGAAGGTAGTGTTTGATAAACAACGTTACACTTCCACACACTATATATTCACCTCATTTTTTTTAAAAAAAAAAAATTCAACATCAAAATATTCTCATTTTTTTATATCACATCATTCATTTTTTATATTATATTATTTTTTTTTTACTACTATTCAAATAAAATAAAAAATATTATAAAACAAAATTTTTTCACTTTCTAATACAATTTTTTTACTTTTATATATCAATTATTATTTTATTTTTATTTTTTTATTATGAACAGTACCTTATAAAGTTGATGTTACGTGCCACATGTCAATGGGGGCGGCGGACCTACAGCATACCTTGGGGGTCTATTGCAGCCCAAAGCATTTCTAAAAGCCTATATATATATATATATATATATATGATGTCCTTATAAGGGTCCAACAAGGTTTTCAGTACCGTCTGTTATTAAGTTTGACCTTTTTATTTTGTTGGGTATTCTATTGGCTGCAGGTTTGAGGAGATGCCTACAGACAGATTTGTTGAAAGCAGGTACTTGTTCTTGCCTTCTCTCATTGCAAATTTAAACTGTTAATTTGCGCTTGTAATAAGAGGTTCTGGATTTGTACCTTTATCTGGTCATTCCGAAGTTGAATTTCGTGTTAGTAACTCAAGGACTTAGGTGGTACATGAAATGCATTATCAAAACATATTTTAATGTGTTATAATTCTGAACAGTGGATGAGGTACACAAGGTGCTGTATGATATATTCCTAAATGTGCATAGAAGAACTTGTCTTTGAACATAATTTTCAAAGCCTTCACAACCTCCTTTTAGAAATATTCTCTTAGTAACGTGACAAGACACAATATATATTCTTTTGAAGTGTTTTGAACAGAGCAATGAACTTAGATTACCAAATTTGCATTCTAGGTTTTTTTTTTTTCTTTCATTCTATGCTTCGTCTGCCAAATTTTTCTTCTCATGCTTTCTTCCCTAAGTTTCTAGTTATTACATTTCGTTACTTGAAAGGTCCAATTTGCCAAATGCACTTTTATACTCATCTCTGTTTCATTTACAGCTTCTGGAACTTTGACGCCCTGTTTCAGCCGCAGCAACATCCTGCCCGTGATGCATATGGACACATTCTGCCTGAAAGGTTTGTGGACTTGCTTTCTTGTACTGCTACATCCGGATTCCTTCTATTCATTAAAAAAAAAAAAACATCCGGTTTCCTTCTGATTATCACTTGTCATTCACATGCAGCTCCTTCCACCACAAAGGAACTGCCTGAAGATTATGTTGAGAGGGTGAAGCGTGTTCATGAGTCTGGCGGTTACGGGTCACGGGGGTATGACATTTTCATTTATATGTAGCTTTAACTTAAAAAAAATGGTTAATAACTTTTTTGGTACTTCGGTTCTAACCTTTTTATTTTTTCTCCTTTAAGTTTTAAAACATAACAAATCTAGTACCTCACATATGGGAAAAGACGAAATTACTACCTCTGTTAGTTCCGTCAGTCCCAATTAACGGAAGTCCACGTTATTTACGTTTATATCGCGACACGTGTCCTAAAAAAATTAAAAATAATTGAAAAATAACAAAAATAAAAATTAAACCTAAAAAAAAAAAAAAGGAAAAAAATAATTTAGCCCATCAAACTACCAGCTATTGTCATTTTATCCCCCTAATGTTCAAAAAGTGATAAAATAGCCCCCAAGCTATCAACCAGTTGCAATTTGACCACTCCGTTTGTCATTGCCGTCAAATTTGATGGAACAGCCAATATTATGTCGTTTTGACAAGGTTAAGTTACTAAATGCCATTTTGAAAAAAAAAAAAAAAAATCAATTTAAAAAATGCCCCCCAAAAACGACGTCGTTTTGAGGAAAAAAAAAAACGGTGGTTTAGGGGTGGCTTGCCAACCACCCCATAGCCCATGGGGGTGGCTGGGCGGCCACACCCAGGCCTGTTGGGGTGGCTGCCCGCCGGCCATCCCATAGGCCATGGGGTGGCCGGCGAGCCATCTTTTTTTTTTTTCTCAAAACGAAGTCATTTTGGGAGGCATTTTTTAAATTGATTTTTTTTCCAAAATGGTATTTTAGGAATTTAACCTTATCAAAACAACGTAGTATTGAATTTTTCATCCTATTTCACGGTAATGACCAACAGAGTGACCAAATTACAACTGGTTGGTAGTTTGGTGGACTACTTTATCACTTTTTGAACATTATGGGGCTAAAATGAAAATGGTTTCTAGTTTTGGGGGCAAAATTATATTTTTCCCAAAAAAAAAAAAAAAAGAAAATTCTATGGGTGGCCGGCCACCTCATTTTGGTCGAGCCACCCTCATTTTCACTTTTCAATTGGCTCGTAAAGGGATTAATCTGATCTTGGTGGGTCGGAATCCGGACAAGCTCAAAGATGTTTCAGATTCGATTCAAGCCAAGTACGGTAAGACCCAGATCAAAACCGTTGTTTTGGACTTTGCTAGTGATCTTTCTGGGGATGTTTGCCGCCGCATAGTAAAGCAGTAGCAACAGAATAAGCAAAGTGGAAGTTACCACAATTTGCACAACAAACACCCAACTCTTCCACTCATCACTTGCACCATCCAATCCCACGGCCGAAACCGCACCGGTCCACACCACAATCCCTGCAAAACCCTCAAAAAAACAAGAGCAAAGAAAGCGCAACACCTCTCATCCCCTTCACCAAACTCGCACTCTACCTCAATGGCTCGAACCCCCACCTCGATTCCACCACCACAATCATAGAAACCAGGGACCAAATCACTTGCAAATACACAAACACCATAATCAAAGCAACCAACAAAACCCCACTAAACGTTACAAAATAAGGTGAAGAATACTCAACCTCATGCCCCAAAAGCTCCATCGCTCTCACGACCAAGAACAGGAAAAGCCCAAAAGCAATACAAATCAGAGAAACGATTACCTGGAAAATGATGACTATTAACAATAGAGGAAAGAAGGAAGTGAACACGGACTTGATGGCGGAGATGAGCTTGACGGGTCGGCCATAGAAGTCGTGGTAGACACTGAAGGTGATGGAGCTGATGGCAAGTAGAGAGAAGGCACAGATGAAGAGGGAGCAGAGGAAATAAAGGAGTTCGTTGTTGGAGAATATGGGCTCTTGTTGATGATGATGGAGGTGGGTATGGAAATCAAAAGGGTGGGCATGAAGGAGGACTTGGGTGTTTTTGGGGAAAGGATCGGTGAGGAGGTGGAGGAGGGTTGGGTAGACAAGGGAGAAGGAGAGAGGAAGGAGGAAGAGTATTGAGAGCGCCTTTTTTTTTAAAAAAAAAAAAAGTTTAATTTTTTTAATTATTTTAAATTTTTAGGACACATGTCACGATATAAACGTAGATGATGTAGACTTCCGTTAATTGGGACTGACGGAACTAACAGAAGTAGTGATTTCGTCTTTTCCCATATATGAGGTACCAAATTTGTTATGTTTTAAAATCTAAGAAGGAAAAAATAAAAATATTAAAACCGGTGTACTAAAAAAGTTATTAACCCTAAAAAAAAAGAAAAAGGTCATCTCTTAGTCAACTAGGCAACTAGAGAGAGAGAGAGAGACAAAAAAAAAAAAAAAAAAAACTTTACAGAAACTTCATAATCGTAGATGACAGAACTCTTAGAACTAGTAACACTATCCCCAAGAGGTAGCTCAATTGGCTGGAACCACTAGGGCTGGGCACGGGTCGGGTCGGGTATCGGATTTTTTTCCACCCGACCTGCACCATGCGGGTTTGGAATTTTCCAACCCACCACCCGAGCCCAATGACCAAGATCCGCGCGGGTCGGGTATTTGCGGTGCGGGTTTAACAGCTGCGAGTCTTGCGGGTTTGCGGGTTGGGTCGGGTTTATTGGCATGGCATTTTTAAAATTTTTTTTATTCAATTTTTTGGGCTAGGCCACACCTATATGGGCTTTTTTTTTTTTTTTTTTAATTATTTTTGAACCAGAGTATGGGCTTTTTGTTGGGTTTAAGCCTAAAAGGCTACACCTCTAATGATATTTTGGCTTCTTTTTTTTGGCTTTCAATCTTTCATAAAAATGATATTTTGGCTTTCATAAAAATATGATTAGCTTTCTTTTTTTTTTTTGAAAAGATGAGGAAAAAAACAAACAAAAAAATTACTTAACACCCATAATTTATAGTTACATCAAAGCAACAACAAAAATTCTTTACTTCAAACTAAAATCAACAAAACCCAACAAAATGCAACTTCAAGTAAAATGACTAATCATCTAGAAGACAACTTCAACTTCAAGTCTAGAATGCAACTTCAACTTCAAGTCAGTGAAGTCACTGATCATTCTCAAGTAACTTCAAAAAGATGAGGAAAAAAACAAACCAAAAAATTACTTAACACCCATAATTTATAGTTACATCAAAGCAACAACAAAAATTCATTACTTCAAACTAAAAGCAACAAAACCTAACAAAATGCAACTTAAAGTAAAATGACTAACCATCTAGAATGCAACTTCAACTTCAAGTCACTAATCATCCTCAAGTAACTTCAAAAAGATGAAGAAAAAAACAAACCAAAAAATTACTTAACACCTATAGTTTATAGTTACATCAAAGCAGCAACACAAATTCATCAATTCAAACTAAAAGCAACAAAACCCAACAAAATGCAACTTAAAGTAAATGACTAATCATCCATAATGTAACCTCAACTTCAAGTCCAAAATGCAACTTCAACTTCAAGTCACTAATCATCCTCAAATAAAATGCTAATGTTTTTCAAAGTTACTTCTACAAAGAATGAAAAAAAAAAAAAAAAAAAAAAAAAAAAAAAAAAAAAAAAAAAAAAAACCATTACGATATCAATTGAAACCAATAAATGAAATTTGTAAATAACAAAATATATTAAGCAAACTAAAATGAATAAATGATGAAAAAATTGACCTGAATCAAGCTTATAACTTTCAGTATCATCAACCATATATAAGTCAGAATTTAGGGGCTTTGATCTTAACCAATTTTGTGAACATATAAATGCTTCAACCGTACTTGGGGCCAATGAACTTCGAAAAGGATCCAACACACGTCCTCCGGTCCTAAAAGCCGACTCTGAAGCAACTGTTGTAATGGGAATAGCTAACACATCTCGTGTTATTTTGGCAACTATTAGGAATTTGGTTGAGTTCACCTCCACCAATTTAAAATATCAAAATTCCCATTCGCTTTTTCAACATCCTCCATCAAATATTGATCCATCTCCGATTTGTTTTCAATATCACTTTTAGAAGTTAGGTACTTATGAAACTTATTCATGAAGTAGAGGTTAGCATTTTCATTTTCTTTTATTTTCATTGAGGAACCTTGAGGCAATCCACTACTATGTAAAACTTGAGATAAACTCTCTCCGGAGTTGTAGTGATCATATAATTTGTTAAGGATTGACTTCAATTTTTTCTTCATTTCATTACATCTATCAACACCAAGAACATCTTTGAACCAATATTCTAAAGACACCAATTTGGTTCGTGGATCAAGTATAACCGCAACAAACATCATTAAGTTAACCCTATCATTGTTCTCAAGATCCCCTCAATATTTATTGTACTTCGCCATCATCTTCTCCGCCATAGCACTCAATACATAATCACCATTATCAATATACTCTTGTAAATGTATTTGAATGCTACAAATTTCTTGAAAGTACATATTAGAAGTACAATACAAAGACTCCGAAATTCAAATTGTTGCATCATAAAAAAGTTTGAGAAACTTGAGAAAAATCTTAGGGAAAAATATAAAAAAGCCCCTCAAACTACCAGCCGTTTTCGATTTAGCCCCCTGATGTTCCAAAAGTCATAAAGTAGCCTTCCAAACTACCAAACTTTTGCATTTTGGCCACTCCGTTAGTCAAAACCGTTAGTCTTGACGGAAACCACGAAACGACGCCGTTTTATGAGGGTTAAGTTACGAAAATGCCCTTGTGTATTTTTTTTTTTTTTTAAGCAGGAGCAAGGAACCCTAAGCAAAACGGTGCCCTTTTTGCTTAGGGTAAGAGTTGTATATTTTGATTTTATTTTGTTTAGTCTCTCCTTCACGCAGCCTCTCACCCGGTCCCCTCCTTCACCCAACCCCCTACAAGACTGGCACGCCGATCTTCGGCTTCCCGTTCACCCAGCCCCCCCACACGGTGCGCCGCTGGTTGACGAAGGCATGGGTGAACAGGAAGCCCAAGAGACCAATTTTCTATTGCTGGCCATCTTTTTGCTGCGATCACTTCGTTTATTGAATTAGACCATCTGTTCAAGTCTTGCTCGCTATACTTCGCAAGTGAGAGTTATGCTGGGAAGTTCGTTCCAGCAATTGGGTACCATATTTTGAAGGCGAATGCTTACTTGCCGGCGTCAAAGCGGGTGAACTTGGTCGACGTCGCTATAGGGAACAGGTTGATGGATTCGGTGAACCAGGTTTCTACTCACACTGTGAATGCTTACTACTCTGGTTTGATCAATGAGAGGCAGAGAGATGAGTTGGAGAAATTGCAGAGGGAGGCAATTAATCTAACCAAAATGGGCAAGTGGAGAGAGGCAACAAACGCAAGAAGCCACGTTCTGAGTATGTTGCAAAGAATGACAGGGCTGGCGACATTGCATGATCTTAGCAAGAAAGATCACCCGTACGAAACGGAAATAGTTTTTGATTTTTTAAGGAAAGGAGACGTGAAGAAGGCTTTGGGAGTGAAGGAAAAGTTGGTTCAAGACGTGTGCAGCGATGATGTGGCGGCTGCTCTGCACGACAATTTCATGAAGAGTGTGAAGTTCATGGTGGAATTTTTGGTGAAGAGGAGCAAGGTTTTGCTGTATGAAGGGCATCTGGATATGAGGGATAGTGTGGTTTCAACGGAGGCATGGGTGAACGGGAAGCTGACGATCGGTGTGCCAGTCTTGCGGGGGGCTGGGTGAAGGAGGGGACCGGGTGAGAGGCTGCGTGAAGGAGAGACTAAACAAAATAAAATCAAAATATACAACTCCTACCCTAAGCAAAAACAGCGCCGTTTTGCTTAGAGTTAGGGAACCCTAAGCAAAACGACGCCGTTTTGCTCCTGCTTTAAAAAAAAAAAAAAAAAAAAAAAAAAATACACAAGGGCATTTTCGTAACTTAACCCTAATAAAACGACGTCATTCCATGGTTTCCGTCCAAACTAACGGAGTGGCCAAAATGCAAAAGTTTGGTAGTTTGAGGGGCTACTTTATGACTTTTGGAACATCAGGGGCTAAATCGAAAACGGCTGGTAGTTTGGGGGGGCTTTTTTATATTTTTGCCAAAATCTTAATACGACTCCAATCAGCACAAGCAGGAGGTCCCAAACCATTTTTCTCATTCTTTTCCTTAGTCAATGTAGGCTTAAAGATCTTATCAAGCTCTTCCATAAGTTGGAAAGCAGCTCGACATTTTTCAGCACCTTCCAACATCAAATATGTAGAGTTCCATCTAGTGGGAACATCAAGACACAACAAATCCTTAAAATCAAGTTGTTCTCGTTCAATACAAGCCTTAAACTTGTCAAATCTTGCAGATGAAGACTTCACATACTTCACTGGACTTCTAACCCTCACAATGGACTCATCAACCTCTTTCAAACCATCAGTCACAATAAGATTTAGTATGTGTGCACAACATCTGATATGCATAAACTGACTCTCTCATATGGCGCCATCCTTATTACTAATTCTCCTCTTCACAAACTCCAAAGAACCATCATTGGTAGAAGCATTGTCAATTGTGATAGTGAAAATGTTACGAATACTCCACTCAAGCATGCCGACAAAATATTCTCCCCAATGATATCAGCTTTGTGATTAGGAATTAAACAAAATTTTAAAATTCTTTTGTGTAAATTCCAATCACTATTAACAAAATGAGAAGTGATTACCATGTAATTAAGTTTTGAATCGAAGTCCACATATCAGTGGTAAGACAAACCCGAACCCCATTTGCCATAAACATTGCCCTTAACTTTTCCTTCTCAGACATGGAGAGCTTAACACAATCCTTCATCACAATATAACGAGAATGAATTGAAAACCTAGGCTTAACTATATTCATGAAATCCCGAAACCCTTCACCTTCCACAAACCTAAATGGCAACTCATCCTTAATTATCATCTTAGCAATTGCTTCCCTTATTTTCGCAACATTGTATTTAGTAATTACCAAATTACCAACAGATCCTTCTCCCATTGCCATTTGGCCTTCCCTCTTACTCTCAAAACTTAACTTTAATTGTGACTTATCATCTTTATCAAACCTACCGGGATATTTTTTGCAAGTATTCCTCAAATGCCCAAGCATGGCATTTGTACCATGCTTTCTAATGTGACAACTAAACAATTTGTTACAATACTTGCATTGTGATTTAGGATCCTTAGGATCACCCCCCTCTAACTTGGTAAAATGTTCCCACACCATTGATGTTTGCTCAAATTTTTTAGGTTTTGGTGGGAGCGCTGAACTAGGGTTAGGAATAGATGACACAGAACTAGAACCAATAGCACTACTTGAATGACCATCCATGAGTCTACAATAAGTGGAAAAAAAAAAAATCAATACTACATAATCAGATCATAAATTATTAACAACTAACAAGAATCCTTAACAAAAATTGCTTATCAAAATAAAACCCTAACAAGAAAATCAAACCCAACATAATCAGGCCATAAATTATTAACAACTAACAAGAATCCTTAACAAAAACTGCTTATCAAAATAAAACCCTAACAAGAAAATCAAACCCAACATAATCAGACCTTTGCAGAACTTATTTCACAGCTCATATCAGAGTTTTCTAGCATAGAGAAGTCTCAATTAGTTATATCTTAATTAAAGCATTGACAAGGAAGAAGGGTGCATTTTACATGGAGCATTCTAGGATTGAAGAGGAAAACTTTTCTGCCCCACTACATTTCAATCACTTGATTGAAGAGAGGTAATGGAATAAAAGAGACAACTTTTTCCATATATATCCACTAGTGTATATTACAAGTATTTACTGCATTTCTTATTGACATCTTATAACACAAAAAGAGGGAAAAAAAATGGTAATCAACTGTCAATGTTTTAGATGTCCTACATAAACAGGCTTTAGGCATAATCATTAAGGTTTCCTAGGGCAAAAGTGAAAAGCAAGTCATGAACCTCAATGGACTAGCAGATACCATAATCCCGATTCAAGCACATGACATCAAACTAAACCACTCAATCACATGGTTTTAAAATAGGCATGCAGAAAATGCACACACGCATTTGCATATATGTATATCCAAGAAAAGATATCTACATTGATAATCTGAAGAACTCTAATATTGGAGAGTCAAACACTCAAACCTATTAACCATAACAAAAATTTTGAGCTGATGTAAACATTAATTAATTACTAAAAATATGATAGAAATACATATATGTAGTAAAAGTATGGGAGAAATATTACAAGAAGCAGATTCTTGAAAATCTAAGTTCTAACATTTATTCTGACCAAAAAGAAAGAAAAGAAAAAAATATAAACAATTCTTTCTTCATATATTTTCTAGTACTACCCAGAAAAGGAAATCATTTGATAATATTTCTTTCTTTCCTTTCATTTCATCTTTCCCAAGAACCAAACAGAAAAGAGAGAGAGAGAGAGAGAGAGAGAGAGAGAGTGCCCTTCTTAGATCGAGAGGCAAGAGTGAGAGATCGAGAGGTGAGACTCGAGAGTGAGATGGGTCCGATGGGAGATCGAAAGGTGCGGTTGTGTGATGCGGGGAGTGAGATGGGTCCGACCGTCCGATGGGAGATCAAGAGGTGCGATGACTGCGGTCGACAGTCGTACGCTGCGGGGAGTGAGATGGGTCCGATGGGAGAGAGGTGTAGTCGACGGTCGTGCGATGCGGCTGACGGCTATGTTGAGGACTTGAGGGCTGGGTGAACCGTGAAAGGGAGAAAGGCCGAAGGGTTATGGGTTTCTCAAGTGTCTAAGGTTTTCTACTTTTCTTTTTTGTGTTTTAGGAGCGAGTAGGAGTGGGTCGGGGTGGGTACCCACATAAGAAATATTAGTAAACCCGAAACCCCCCCCCGCCCCGCACAGGTTGGATATTCTCAACCCAAACCCACAAAAATACACACTGAACCCGCACTAGGCGGGGGGGCAGGCGGCCCGGGTCGGGTCTTTGGGTTGGGCAAGTTTTTGCTCAGCCCTAGGAACCACGCCTAATGAAGCGGATGTCATTAATTCGAATCTACATCCCCTTTCTTGTGCGGACATGTTCCAAAAAAAAAAAAAAAAAAAAAAAGGACTAGTAACACTAAGACTTTACAAAAAAAAAAATAAATAAATAAACCTATAAAAAACAAAAGGACAAATAAAAGATAATAATATTAAAATTAATTAGTGTGTTTTAAGAGGTAGGTATGAAATTTATTTGGCAGCGTGAGAACTAGGCGTGTCTTTTTCAACCAATGTACTAATTAAAATGCAACACTTTTAATTTTATTTTTTTTTTAAAAAAAAAAAACAATTAAATAACTTTCTTTTTTATTGTGTTCTTTTATGTCTTATTCTAATTCATTTTTTGTTTTAGTTGTTTTGCAGCATTCGACTAACTCCAAATGCTAACATTTGCTTTTCTTTTACCTAAATAGTAAATACACACAAATGCACATATAGTATCCTAGTGGGTTAGTGGGTATGGGCCGTGTGACTTAGTGGCTAAAGATTAAAACTAACATTTGCTTTTCTTTTACATAAATACGCACAAATGCATGTACTTAGAGAAATTATAAGTATTAATGTATTTATATATGTTTGTCTCCTTACACTAAAAATCCTGGTTTCGCTCATGTTCATCTCCATACAACAAATATGCAAATTCATCATTAAATCCATACGGTTTACATGTGAGTTTCACATATTTAATAATAGATTTTTTTTAAAAAAAATATGGACAATAAATATATAAGAGAATGACACCAAACACATCTTTTAAAGCAATGCAGTGGAAAGCGGCTCAGGTTTCAATGATTATTTTTGTTTGAAAGGATTACTAATTAGTAGTGCAAGATTAATTCAACCATTGCATATGCCAAAATTAGGTTTCATTTTCTTGGTCAAAAAAAAAAAATCCCTCCTATTGAGGGAATTTTTTGGCCAAACGTCCCTTTTGGGTAAGACAAATCATAAAGAAAAGGGTAAGGCGGCGGTTTGATATCTATTAGTTTTGAAAAATGATATTGAGAAATGATAGGGAATCAAACAAATGAACCAAAAAAGAAATTTAAAACTTACGTGGCAAGAATTACATTTTTTTTTTTAATTATATATATATATATATATATCAAATTTTCTCATACTTCTTATGTGGACCACCAATACAATGCATCCAAGTACAGTCGTATCTTGAAAAGCCCAAAGAAGTGACGAACCTATAGTCCAGAAAATCTATCCCTAGGACCTATGACTCCCCAAGTCTACGGCCCATGTTGCATCCAAGTACAATCAACCACATCTGCATTATTGTTATTCAATTATTTCAAGAAACTTTTTTGTACTTTGCCAAGGAATTTTTTACGACCTCTAAACTTTTACATTTCGCTGTAATATTAAATTAGAAGGGCAGTTTCCTTAAATTTTCTTTTCTATTTTAAATATAGGAATTTTTTTTAAAAAAAATCACACCTTTGGCCCTTGCTAGTTGCTTCCCTGATGATCTAAGAAAACTCAAGAATGTGACCCCTCTGATTTTAAGTGAAATTGACGTAAAGGAAGACTATGGTAATTAATTAAATAGTAATGTTTTTGATTTTGCAAGAATAAGTGTCTTCGTCTTTTATTAAAAAAGCTAAAAATAAGCCCGCAAGTTAAAAAATAAATAAAACTCCGCAGAGTATTTGAGAGAAAATTCTCTAATTTAATTGATTTAGTTTTACAAAATAAGCAAGCCTACTTATATAAAAGAAATACTTGTAGAGAAAGTAAACTTACTTATAGTAGAGAAAGTAAATCTAATCGTATTAGAAAAGAAAAATAATTAAAGCAAATATAACCTTATTAAGAAAATGAAATAAAGTCCTAATAAAATAAAATAAAATTCTAATATAAAATTGACAATCAACGGGAATTATGACAATCTTTCCTTATGTACTTCCATTGTCTGAGAATAGATAAAATTCTGATCAAGCGGCGTTGCTCCAATATTATTTTTTGATATTTTTCTTATTTTTGTTTTTATTGAAAATATAGGTAAATATCGTCCTACATCAGACACCCCTACTTGAAAAAAAACTCGTCCTCGAGTTTTCTTTGGGACATGACACGTGTAGCTCCTCCAAAGAAAAGTATTTGGAGAAATCTACATAGATAGCACCAAGATACGATTTTTCTTTTTTGTCTACTTCCAGAAAAATTCCTCCGACGATTTCTTCATGGATGTCATCTTCAACTTCACCGTTTTCTTCAAAAAAATCATCAATTTTTGTGGTGATTGTGATGAGTTGTACTTGCAGTGGAGGAGGCGATAGCTGTTCTTCCGTTGATGTATTCGTTGGAACCAATGATTGTGGCTGTACATATTTTTTCTCAGACGGCAACTCCACTTTTTTAACCAAATTAGTAGCTTTCACATTTCTTTCACTATAATTAATATTCTCTTCATAGGCGGAGTGCCTATTTGGAGATTTATGAATATGGTTACGGAGATGTCGAATCAGACTTGCATCATCGTCAATGAACTTGTCAACATAAGGAAACTGAACGGGTTTCACTCGGATTTCATAGTCATCTTTGGCATCACTATCCCTATAATTCCAAAGGGAACCCATCTGCATGCGTTCAAACGTCTCCCACATCTGGCGTATCTCCTGTATTACTGTTTGCCGAAACTCTTGAAATTCGGCTCTCGAAGGAGCCTCTGATCGCTTGATGTATTGTTGGTAATCGGATCTCGAAACAACATCTCTCTCATTAACGGCATTATTATAGAAGTTGTAGTATAAGTTGGCCATCGAATTCGGATAATGCTGGCTCGGATACCCTCATGAATTTGGCTCTCGAAAGAGTCCCTCCCCTACAAGTGACGTTGTTTGAGAAGTTTGTCATTGTTGCGCTGATTGGCCATGAACAGAATAAAACCTGCTCTGATACCAACTGACGTAGCAAAAGACTAAGGTGACTAAACAGAGCAGCGTCTTTGATTCTGTAAGGAGAAGCATCTTCGTCTTCTACCAAAAAAGATAAAAACAAGCCCGCAGGCTAAAAGAACGATAAAACTTTGCAGAGTATTTAAGAGAAAATTCTCTGATTTGATAATAATTCAATTGATTCAATTTTACAAAATAAGTAAGCATATTTATAGAAGAGAAATACTTGTAGATAAAGTAAATCTAATCCTAATAGGAAAGGAAAATAATTAAAGCAAATTTAACCTTATTACAGAAAGGAAATAAAGTCCTAATAAAATAAAATAAAATCTTAATACAAAATTGACAATCAGCGGGAATTGTGACAATCTTTTCTTTTGTACTTTCATTGTCTGAGAACGGATAAAATTATGATCAAGCGGCGCTGCTCCAATATTTTTTTTTTTGATATTTTTTTTTATTTTTATTTTTATGAAAAATATAGGTAAATATCGTCCCACATCATAAATAAAGCAAAGTTATTTTATGATTAAAATTTTATATTTGTTTATTGTATTTAACCATAAACATAATAATATGATAAATTTTATTATGACGTTATTTTAACGTCATAAATGGATAGAGGAGAGGATCCTTCTCCCCAAAGGCAAGATTCAACATCAGTTGACTTAAATGTCCAGTTGCTATTGTACAGCACTGTTGTTCACGCTGCTGTCACCGCCAGTTTCTGAGAGCGAGTGGGGTCCTCGGTCCCCACCTACGAACACCATCCAATCGTCACCGTATATATACCTCTCTTGGGACTTGGAAGTCCAAGAATACCGTACGTACAATACAGAGAGCTAGACGGCGCGTGGGATATGGGGTAGAATAATATCCGTGAGTCTTGGCTGATAAACATAGTAAGGTTGAAAAGTTTTGATGCGATTTGTTAATTTAACATAATGCCAATACAAAATTAATATATTAAGACTGTTTTTTTAATGATGGAAAATTTCTCTTTCGTGTATTCCGGCTTTGTTGACGGGTCGACTCCAAGAAATTATTTATATTCAAAGAGATTTAAACCGTAAACCTCATGATCTTATATTTTACACGTATGTGACATAAGTGCATGGCAATTTTTTACACTACTCACTGTTAAATTACTAGTTATTCCAAAGCTGATAAGAAGAGGTAAATTTACTTACTTAATCATTAAGTTAACATTTTTCCTCACGTTTGGGTTCAAATTCTCATTTTAATAGGTTAGACCCAACACATAAAATATTTAATTTAAATGGGAGGTCATTTGACGGAATGAAGGTTCGAATTTAGAACTTTTAGCTCTGATACCATGTTAAATCATCAGTTTTCTCAAACTTAACACAAACTCAAAATGAAATTAATAGATTAAGATTGGAAAAGCTCGCTCATTTAATAAAATAAATCAGATATTGATTAACAGATAATTTGAAACTCATATACAAACGCCCGATGGAGCAATAATGAAGAAAAGAGTTAAGGAGGGGAAAGCGATGGGGGGTGCATGCATCGGTGAAAACGTAGTGTTTGTGTATGGTGCAGTAAAAAGCAGGCGGGGTCTGAGAAAGAAGTAGCTGCAGGCTTGTGAATTGACGGCACCTTCTAAGATTTCCCATTGGGGACGGACCTACGGATGGCAACTGCAACAAACCAGTCAGGAACTCAGGCTCAGTTCTCGTGCCTAGCTCACTGCTCCATCCACGTGCAGAATACTACATACACGTTTTTGTCCATACATGGGTTGGGAGTCAGTTCCAGACCCCCTTAATGAGGGAGGTTAGAGCTATGAGCCTTAGCCTGAACCAGGGGCTTTGGGTTGCGAGATTTCTTGCGTGTGCTGTGCACTCAAATGGGTTAAGTTCTCGTATATCAATAATGGGATACCTCTGTTCTACTTGAAGGTATATGAAGATATACGTCGGTGTTAATTTCTAGCTGTTTGTGTCTTGGGCAGGGGTTCTATTTCTATTGCATATACTTCTAAACTTATGATTTATCTTTGAAGAATTTTGGGTTTGTTTTGATATTTGTTTTAAGAGGTGTATTTTGTGTTTTGGTTTAAAATATATTTTGACGCAATATAAAAGTGAAAGATGGTCGAATCTCGAACGCTATGCACATTTGCAATAAAACACACATAGTTAGGGTTAGCGGGCTAGGTTTATGAGCAAAAACCAATGGGAAGCACTCCTGGTCTCGGGGCTTGACTTTGTCGATTTTCTTTAAAAGATGAAAGATGTTTTGAGTGTTTTTTTGTAAGTGTTTTGTATTGAAAGATGTTTATTAATGTTTTTTTTTTTTTTTTTTTAAGTTATATATAAAAGACCACTTTTTTTATATCTTGGTAAATGACGAATGCATCATATCATCTTTAATCATTCAAGTATGAAGAAGAAATTAGGACTATATTTGTATATTTGTTTCATGTATAGCAAAAATAAAGGCATGTCGTGCATAAAAAAGTCTAATTATTAGGGTTGGTAAAGACATGCCATATTGCCGCTGGACGGAACATACCTTTAATTAACTTTGAGGAGTCAAAATCCGTGACAGTTTTACACCCAATGGACTCAGACATGTTCCTGCTTTTATCGGACTTGTGCTGCTGCAGTTGACATGGAGGTTTGCTAACGGGTCAAGGAGAAAATTCAGATTCAAAAAGGAAACAAAAAAAAAAAAAACAAAGACAAGAGCACAAGAGTCCAACATATATCCAGCTCTATAATATTCGAGGACGAAAGCTTGATGTTTCCTTTTCATTTGCTTTTAATTAAGGTTGTTTTTGTATCATTTTGAAATATTGTCAATGGGGGTGGGGGGCATATATATAAAAACAAGTAGATTCGAGGAGGAACCATATCTATTTGGTGCTTTGTAAATTGTAATGGACGATAAATCAATAAGTCGTCCATCTACAAAAGGTAAAGGCATAATCATAGATTCATAATCATTCAACTTATGGACCTATTTGCCCTATTAATTATTGTCCTTTTATTTAACGGGAAAAAACCTCCTCTTGATCAAATGATGACAGTATATATGCTTTATGTTAGAAGGTAAATGGTATAACTTGATTATAAAGACTCATGAAAAATTTGTAATATCATATCAATGAAGATCTAGAAGAAAAAAACACAAACAAGTAAACAATTGAAAGAAATTGTTCTGTGCAATTATACTCATCACTCTATAGAAATTTATATATATAAAATAAAAAATAAAAAAAAAGTTCACATACGTACGTACCTTCCTCAAACTACTACATAATTATTAATGTTTCTTTCAAACTTTTAATTGGGATAATATCCTCTAAAACTATCAAAAAATTGATAATGTTCCTCCAAGCCCAGCAGAAAGATAATAATGACCCTATCCTTTAGTCAATAAGACAAAAATACTTTTATTAATTCGGGAAAAAAAAAAAACCCTTTTTCTTTTAAAAAAAAAAATGAAATTCCCACAACACTTTTTTCATTTTTTTTAAAAAAATATTTTTAGTTTTAGTTTTTTTTTTTAATTTTATTTTTAAAGATTAATTTTACTTTTATTAAGGATATTTTCATCACTATAGGATATTGACAATTTTTTGTAGTTTGGGAGGAACATTATCCTAATTGAAAATTTAGTAAAAACATTGTCAATTAAATAGTAATTTGAGAGGGATATGTAAACTTTCCTCTAAAAAAAAATAAATTGAAAGACGTTACGCCTCGAGTCTCCCCTCTCAGCTTATGGGGTGTAAAGCATGACCTCCTAATAACCAACAAAAAACTTCTCATCCCCACGAACAAGCTCTTCATCAATGGCCTCCTCATCATCAAATTCAAGCCCTAGGTCAAATTCAACCAATGTATCATCCACAAAATTTTCAGATTCAATAAATAGGCATTTTCCATTTTGGTCATCCATCATTCTATGAGTTCATCACATTTAGAGCAATGTGATGGTGCGCTAGTCGTTGCCGTCTTGTTAGGTTGTACACTTGTACATTTGGCTGCCCTCTCATGCGTAGGTGGTGGATTAGGGGTGTGGGATTAGAGCATTCACATTTAGCTTAACAAAATAACTTTTTAACTATTTTAGCTAGCTTAATATCGAAAAATGCTCCACATCCAACTCAACAAAATTAAAAATTTGTTGAACTACTACAGTGCTTAGCAGATTTGCTGAACATTGTAGCTCAACAAATCCTTAGTTATATTAATAAAAGAACAATTTTGTTCTATTTCTTCTTTAGGAATAAGAAAAGTAGATAAATAAATAATATTTAAAATGAAAAAGTAAAAGTGGATAACTAAAATGATGAACTCGATGTAGGTGTTTTGAAAAAATAGGTAGTTAAAATAGAAAAAAATATTTTTTAACTTAACCCTTCACTATCTCCTCCTCCTCCTCCTCCTATCAGTCTTAAAGGACTCCTAGACAACGTCTGCTCTTAGTGTAAGGCCCTTTGAAAACATTAATAGGATCCAAAAAGTTCAAATAATCTTTAAATTTTTTGTCACATACCTCCAAGATACCTCAAGACCAATTGATCATCTAATTCCACCAAATTCACAAGTAACACTAAATTGTAGAACTCTGTCGTATAATCATCACTGACCATGCTCATTGCCTGAGATTCTGCAATTGTTGGTTCTTGGTTCTCACATAATTATGGGGAAAGAATGCAACCTTCATGTGTTTCAATAACTTCATTGATCTTCTCATTCCCTTGTCGCACTATAATTTGCCTTAATTGCTACCACCACGCAGCTGCTCCTCACTTGGAATTTGGTTGATACCAAATTAAAGGAACTATTCGATCATTAGGCAGCTCATTGAAATCCAAAACCTTTGTTGCAAGCAGTATTAGATTAATTCTTTAGCTAAATATTTGTTAAGCTAGATGTAAATGCTCTAAGTATACATGTGTATCTTTTCGTGACGGACTGAAGGAAGATCATTCCCCCTCCAACCTTCTGTACTAAAACATATTTAAGTTTTAAATTTGTTGATTTGACCCTAATTTTTTCTTTTCTTTTCCATACCTCTGTTAATTTGTACATCCCGAATCAAATTTAGCATCTACTCATTGCATATGATCAATTAAAACAATTTGGCTATGTTTGGCAACACACTCTTCCTTCCTTTATTTATTTTATTATCAAACAAACTTTTTTATAAAAAAAGTTTAAATTTATTTTTATATTTATATCACATCAATCAATTTTTATTAATATTAAAAAAAAAATTACCACAAAACTCTAAAATGGATCAAATTCAAATATTTTTGCTTCTTCGTCCTTGCTGTCAATCTGATCACCTGACTTGCTCCAGCTTATCAAATCAAAGCTCGTGATATCACAACATCAATGCAATGAAAAAGAAGCAAAAACAATAAAAAATGAAAAAGAAGATAAGAAAAAGATCAGCTGATGAGCTGGTGCAAGCAGCAAGACTCTAAATTCCAAAAAAAGGTATGAAAAAGGCATTGAACAATGAATATGAAAGAAGGTTTTTTTTTTACTTCCTCGAACGTTGAGCGCTCCGACGTTGGTTGCAAAGCGGTTTGATTCTTTTTTTTTTTTTTTTTTTGTCTCAATTCGGGATCAGAGCTAACCAAAGTCAAATGAAAATATATCACACTCTCTCTCTCTCTCTCCACATTACCATATTTTCAAAAGCATCCAAAGTAATTTTTACGCCTTTTGAGGCCTTGTCTCTCTTCCTACATATACCCTTCTTTGTCCCCAACCTTTTTCTTTTATATGGTAATTTAAGAGGATTGTGGGTGGGGTTCCTCAACTTCTCTCAACCACCAAGAAGGAGAAAGAAGAATATGGACGTTCGATCCAGAAGAGCCAGAGAAACCAGTCCAGACAGGGTCAAAGTTTACATGATGCAGCAGCAGCAGCAGCAACAAAGGGTCAAACCCATCAAAAAAGTCCAAGTTGTTTACTACCTCTCAAGAAATGGCCATCTCGAGCATCCCCATTACATGGAAGTCACCCATTTACCCAATCAGCCTCTCCGTTTAAGAGGTAAAACCAAAATTATTGACTGCCCTGTTTTAGTTACCTGTCATTACCCTTTTTGTTACCGTTATGTTTTTCTTCTGAAATAGATGTAATGGAACGGCTTACGGTGCTCAGAGGCAAAGGCATGCCCTCCCTTTATTCCTGGTCTTGCAAAAGGTACACATTTTATATTATCTCTTTGTGAATGTTCTTTCTTTGTAGTTTATAGTTTGGCTAAAAGTTATGCTTTTTTCAGGAGCTATAAGAGCGGGTATGTGTGGAACGATTTGGCAGAGAATGACATAATCTACCCGGCAGAAGGAGCTGAATTTGTGCTTAAAGGCTCTGAACTTGTCGAAGGCTGCTCTGGTCAGTCTCCAAACAAAACATTAATTTCTCGTTTTCATATCTGTGTGTTCGGGATTTTGCTGATTGTTAGCTGATTGTTTGATGTTTTTGTGCCATTATTATGCAGAGAGATTCCAGCAGATTCAAATTAGCAACATGCAAGAAATTCAGCAAATTCAAGAACCAAATTATCACTCGAAGCGAAAACAACTAGACCAAGAATTTGAAGAATACGAAGAAGGGGAAGAATTCGAAGATGGAGAAAAAATAAGCTACACCAGCTCCACCACACCCCAGTCTCGCTGCTCCAGAGGGGTATCCACCGACGAAATCGAAGACAACGAGACCCGACAACCCGAAATCCGGAAAAACCCGGCCGAGTTGTCTCTGAACGAGTCTTCCCCGCCATCCACAATATCCTCCACAGACTCTGACAAAGCCAACCAAAGCAACAGCAATTCCAAACGAGTCGTCGAAGACGGTGACCCGGTTGGCAGCCAGCGCGGCAACAACTCCAAACGATTCGAAGCTGGCAACCCAGTTGCGAACGAGTCGGCACCTAGTCGGAACTCGGTCCTGCTCCAACTCATTGCATGCGGTGGCTCAGCGGCTGCGAAATCAAAGAGCGCGCAGAGTCTGAGGCAACCGGTGGCTGTGAAGAAGAGTGACAGCCTTCACAGAGGGGTTCTATGCAAGAGCGCGGTGATGGTGGGGGAGGAGGATATGATCAGATACATGTCTGAGAATCCAAGGTTCGGGAATTTGCAGGCGGAGGAGAAGGAGTACTTCAGTGGAAGCATCGTTGAGTCCATGAGTGAGGACCGAGTTGTGGCTGAGCCGGTGCTGAAGAGATCCAACTCGTTCAATGAAGAAAGGTTAGGCCTTGTTTGGAAAATGGATTTGCCTTTATTATTGCACTAGAAAGTATTGATGCAATATATAAATATAAAGTTTTGATTTTTTTTTTTTAATAAAAAAGTAATTTTTTTTTATATGTGTTAAATTGTAATAAAAAGTGGATGTTGTAATATAAAGAGTGAAAAAATATATAATATTTTATTGTAAATTTTTTTAGAAAAATAGTGCATAAATATTAATGAAGAAAAAAAAAATCCTATTATCATAAGTATTGCCACCAAAAGTAAAATAGATAATTTGGTATGGAATTGATTTTTTTTTTTTTTTTTTTTTTGGGGGGGCTTTCTACATGATATAAGTGGCTGATCATCACTATCATTACTTTTCAAATATAATTTTGGCCAAGGTTTAAGTAGCACAAATCATGAAGCAAGCTAGAACATAATTATAATCATCATTTTTGTTTTAAAGTAATACTATTGAGTTGAAAGTGTTACTCTTATCTTATAAATATAAATGAGTAAATAGTAGAAATCAAGCTAATCCAATGACATATATTTTTACTGTCAACTCAATAGAATTACTTTTAAAACAATGGGTTGGTTTTTTAGTTGATAAAAAATCTAACCACCATCATGGTCCATGGATGCAGCAATCAATCCTACCTAGCGTAGGACTCTCAGGCTATTCTTTTACTTTTTCCTCCATTGTCTTGTCACTTAAATCTCATTTTGTTCCTTCCTCTCTGTGATGTGAGATGGCAGAACTTGCAGTGACTTATTATTGTGCTATTTTTTTGTATGTCAGGAGCAAGAGGGTAGGGCAGCTGGGAGAAGCAATGGAGGAAGAGAAAAGGGAAAGAGCAGCAGTGAAAGGGAAATGCCTTCCTCGTAAGAAATCTTTCACTTCAATGAAACAAGCCAAGAAATGATTTGTAATTATTAGTATTAATTAGGGTTTGTTTAGGGGTTGAGTCTTCATAATTATGAGACCTGTCGGTGCTGTTGTTGAAAAGTTTCTACAACCTGGTAAAAATCTTTGGGGTGGTTAGAATTTGTTTGAAAAGGTGGTCCGATTCTCTGTCCCCGTGGTTTGGTTGCAGAAATTATAGTCCCCAACTGTTTGTTTTTGAGTGCTTTAATGTGGGCCGAGTTATTTATTATAAATACCACTATTCTAAACCACAACAATTCAATACATTTATTTTCTATTTTGCCTCTCTTGTTTCTATCTCTTATTTTCACAAAAGCTCTAATACTCATAGCAACACTCAATTTAATTTACCACATGAAGTGTTTAAACTTTAATTCATAAACGAACCAACTGATTTGTAACTAAAAAGTCGGTTTGGTTTAACGGTTTTAAAACGTGCGATTTGAAAAATAACACTTTTAAAATGTAATTAATAAAAACGCATTCAAAGTGTTTAATAACATCGCAATTCAGCTTTCACAATTGGTGAAAATTAGACACGTGAGTTTCAGTTGCACAAATTTTTGTGCTATTTTTGTTCATGTTTTAAGAAGCCTAGACAGTTATATTTAGCATCTATAACCTAGTTTGTAAGAGCCTCAAATTGTGTTTGAAAAATAGAATTTTTAAGTTAAAGGTGTATTTTGATCATTTTTAGGAGTCGTGCTATTCGGCATCCTAGAGGCAGCTCAACGTCGTCCAAATGCTGACATGGCTACCTCTAAAAATTTTTTAAAAAAAAAACAGAAATGAAAATTATGTTTATATATATATATATATATATATATATAACACGTTTATATGAGAAAAAAGTTTTTGTTGTTTTTTTTTTCATCATTGGTGTTTATGTTTATGTTTTTGCATTCTATATGTTTGATGAAATTTCCCTGAGAAAAAGTTTTTTGGGTTGTATTTTGAGATATTTGAGTAATATTAGCTAAATTTTCATGAGCTAATATTTTGGTTATAATGTCTTAAAACTCATTTTTGGATTCAAAACTAAAACCTAGGGGGTGGAAGGTTAACCCTTTAAAGATGGTATCACCCTAAAAGAACTCGATCATCCTAAATTTGGTGCTAATGCCTCAAAACGCTATCTCGGTTTTATATACTTTTGCTGATACGAATTTATGATCAGTGATTCATGGAGGCCAGTAAATTTGATATATAATTTGATCAATGATTCTCAGTTTTAAATTTGAAAGGCGTTTCTCCCTTGTAACCTCTTTCCTCTTCAATTGAGGAAAAAAAAAAAAAAAATGGCAGACGCTTGGCTGACTCAATTTGGCAACTGAAAATCTCTACTCCATTTTTAGAGTAAAAAAGTCGAAAAAGTACTTTTAAATTTTTTTACTAATCATGCCAGCTTTTGATTGGCTCGGGTTTTTAAGTACTAAAAATACTTTTTAAACTTTCTAACACAACGTAAAACAAGTTTTAAGAGCATGTTTGAGACCCTGTTCGAAAAATATAGCTCTCAAGTCAAAAAACGCTTTTGGCAAAATTTTCACTTTTAAGCTTTTGTGCGTTTTGGTTATTTTTAGGCTTTTTTGACCCTTAAAAGCGCTTTCAATTTTTTTTACCAAACGGGTACTTTTTTTTTTTTTTTTTTTTTCTAACAAATTTTTTAAGTATTAAATGTATTGGGTCTGTTTGTTAAATGGTTTTGGCAAAGGCAACCGCAACCCATTATTTCATTTTTCTAACATTATCTTGCTTTTTACATTACATTAATCACATTTTATTATTATTCAAATAAAAAAATTACTACAAAACAAAAAAATTTTATTTTTTCATACCAAACATTCTTACTTTTTTCACTTTAAAAAAAAAAAAAACATTTTTACTTTTTTTTCACATTAATCAATTTTTGCTATAATATCGAACCCAAACCAAAACAAAATTAGTTACCAAAGGAACCTATTTTTAAGTGTCTCAAATGCACACCCACTGGGTTGACTTTAGACATTAAAGTCAAATAAAAGTCTGACGGTACAACAAAAGGGCCACTATTCATTTGCACGTATATTTTTGTGATGCATGTGAACCCATCTAGACTAAATTAAATTTTGGGCTTGCCGAGTGGCTCATTAAGACTTTTGGTTATGTTGGCTGATAATTGGATATGTTGCACCCAACCGTTTTCTAAAGTACCACGAGCCCATAAATAAAAGCTGCCGAATGGTGACTTCATCTTCATGTGATGCACTTTATCTAGACCCAAAACAAAAGAAGTAAATGACCCAGTTGGCTTTGTCCTTTTTGTGTGTGGTAGGGGCAGCTTTAAGGTTTCATTTAAGAGTCCAAACAATAACATGTGAGGAGGAGTTTTGAAAACACTAAAAAGTAAAAATATTCTATTGAAAAAATTCCTCTCAATTTCATTTGAAATTGAGAGTATCCATTTAGGTAAAAGGGTAGTGTTTGTGAGAACACTGACGTGCATGAACAGTATTTACACTAGTGTTCATATATTATTTTTTTAAAAAATATTATTAAAATATTATTTAAACAGTAAAAAAAATAATACATGGCGTGCACACTGTTCATGCACTCCAGTGTTCTCACAAATACTACTCTAGGTAAAATGGTGATAAAATTAGGATAAAATTGTCCTCAACTTTAAAAGGTTAGACAATTTGATTCCACCATTTTGCTTAAATGGCTCTTCTCAATTTCAAATGAAATGCCAAAAATGAAGAGGATCACGAGAGTGGAATGAATTTAATAATTTAATTAATACTTTAACACTTGTTTTCATGTGCAGGCTCAATCTCCAATTTTAATAAGTAAGACTCAATACGTAGGAATATTTAATTGAAATTGAAGTGAATTGACAGAAACAAGGTTCGAACTCAGGACCTCCGCTCTGATACCACGTTAAATTACAATTTGTCCAAAAAGCTTAAGCTGATAAGAAAATATGAATATAATCATTTAATTAACATTTTAACACCACCTACCCGAACATGCGATTTTATATCAGCTCTCTCATATTACCTGTACAAATTGCAAACAATTTAAAAAGGTAATTAAGTAGATCCTTAATCTGTTTTGGAGGGGAAGGGCCATGGATGATGTAGAAATATATATAATAATAAAATATGAAAGAGAAAGAAAGGAGAGCGGAAGCGGAGAGAGACGTATGAGCTACATTTTCTATATTTACGGTCTCAAACAATATTACATAACTCTGTATACTATTTATAAAGAAACAATGAGTAGTGACCAAGAAAGAGAAATAACTTATTAAGGAAAACATTAATAAAATATTCCAACAGAAATTACCCAAAAAAATTATATAATGGCTTGAGGCTTCTGACCCTGGAAATTGGAATAGTTAGCAGCAAGAGTCACATGCTTAGCTTCCCTGTAAATATTTGTGCTGGATTCCATGAGTTTGTCCTTGAGATCCACACCATGCATTAAAAGCCTCTTATAATTTTTGGTAATCTTAAATTGAGTCAACTTCTGCTTTGTTGTCCATGGATCATCTCAGGAATAGATCTTTCTCATATTCCTCATCCGTCAAGCTAGCTTCTGCACATGCAAGCATAAGTATCTTGGCAACCCATTGACTAAATACAAAATGGACGGCCAAATTACAATGGTGATTGGGGAATTCTTAATTATTTTTTATCAGTTTTCTTTTTCTGGGAAGATCTCTATCTCCTGCGTTGTGCTTTAAAGTTAATTATGTTCACTTATTGATCTTCAATCTTCTGAAAGAAATGCAACTCTTATCTATATCCAGAAGGCAAGAAAAAGAAAATGGTATACGATGGTAATATATGCCAATGTCATTTAAAGATCCCCAAGAGTCTAGCATGCACGGATATACTATTATATATTTTAGAATAATGTCAAATTCTTAAGGTAAAATTGAAGAAATTCATAAAGCAAATAGAAATATAAAATAGCGGAATTAAAATAAAAGAGACATAAAGATTTTATGTAGTTCGGTTACTGACCTACGTCCATTTTTAAAGTCCAAATGCTACATTATACTCTTATTCTTTGATAATATTACAATACAAAGACTCATATTTATAGGAAAATTGAGATAAATATGTATAGTAACCAAATCTGATTGATTCGATTACCATCAAACCTGATTACAATCACTCTTATAAAAGATAAGTACTGTACAATATCATTTTAATATATTTCATTTCCTTTTAATATAGGAAATATATTCTCTAACAAAAATTTCTAATAGTGATATTAATTTCGAATTCTCGAAAACAATTGATGAACATACACAACTATTCATGTAGAATCAGCTACACTCTAAATCTTAGCTATGGGTAGAGTTTTATTTTAGAGTAATGCTATTTCTATATAACTCGATGATGTAAGAGTAAAAATCAACCCTAAAATCAAATTTTGTAAAAAACAAAGACAGTCTACTAAATAACATTACTTTTTATTTTATTTTCTCTTGCTTTATCTTAGTTAATTAAGATTTGTAGTTCATATAGTTATTTCATTAAAAAAAAAAAAAAAGGTGTATTTATTTATTTTTTATTGAGTTGCATGTTTTTGATAAAAAGGAAGTATGCATGGCACCGACAAGGAATTGATGAGAAAAATGTAGAGAAACAAAGCCAAGCCCGAAAGACCCGCTTTGTTTCAATTGCTGGCATGTGATGGATCTACCACCACTAGATATATCTTAAGCACCAGTTCCTCCCTACCCCTTCACTATAATATCCCTCTCTACCTAATTCTTCATCTTCACCATCATTTGCTAGTGAGGAGTGTTTTCTTTTGTCTGCAGCCATGGCGAGAAGTTGTAGCAGTCTGTTTTTGTTGTTGGCAATGGCACTGTGTCTCGTCCTCCCAGCAGCGCTTGTTTCCGCGCACCCACAGGGGAACCCCTTCCGCGTCAGAGGACGTGTCTACTGCGACACTTGCCGCTGCGGGTTTGAGACCTCCGCCACCACTTACATTCCCGGTAATACATTGAAACATCTGAAGATGACGTATAATAGTTGTTTTGAATCAAATTAATGTATTATTTACTTATAATTCTCTTATATAAGAGAATTATATATTTATTATGTAACTCTCTTAATTCTCATATGTTATATATTGATTATGTAACTTTCTTGATTATCATAAGTTATATATTAATTATGTACTTATTGTATTATTGGCCTCATTCAACTATAAATATGTCATTTTATTGTACAATTTTGATCAAGTGAAAGGAAAGATGTAACAAAGAAAATGCTTTAACGTGTGGACGTAGGCCATAGGTCGAACCACCTTAATCTGTATCTTTCTTTCTAGCATTTTCTCTTTATATTTTTATATACTTTAACATATATATATATATGATCACATATAACGTATATTAATTAAATTTATAATCGTTGGTTAATTATTATGATGATGATGCATGGTTTTTAGGTGCAAGGGTTAGAATTGAGTGCAAAGATAGGAAAAGTATGAAGCTGATGTACAGCGTTGAAGGAGAGACAGACTCGAAAGGAACATACAACATCTTGGTGGAAGATGACCACGAGGACCAAATGTGCCAGTCGGTTCTCGTTAGCAGCCCCATTGCTGACTGCAAATCGACTGACCCGGGACGTGACCGTGCCACTGTCGTGCTCACCCGCAACAACGGATGCCTCAACGACCAGCGTTTTGCAAATGCCATGGGGTTCCTGAAAGATCAGCCTTTGTCTGGGTGCACCCAACTGCTCAAGAAGTACTTGGAAAGTGATGATCAGTAATTGAAGGGCCTAATTGTGTTTAATTACTTCGTTTAATTTGGCTATTAATTAGTTGTGATTTGGGTTATATCTATATATGCTCTATTTTTACTTGTCATTGTTCTAAATGATTGTGCTATGTGCATGTGTCTCTTTAATTAGTTGATGTAACTTGGTCACTTAAATGTGGCCTTTTGAAATTAATTGTAGCTTCTTCATGTGTCGGGGAATGCAGCCTAATACTTGATTAAGAAAAGACAAGGAAAAAACCTTTAGTGCTTTTTAAATTTTTTTTTTTATTTAATTTAATTTTTTTTATTTGTTAAAAAAAAAAAACTAAGATTAACAAATTAGATTAGAAACCGTGATCAACGTAAAAGCCAAACGCCATAGAGATAATTACCTAAATCTAAACAAACAAAAAATAAATGATTTTTTTTTTTTTTTTAAGAACTCTTTAGAAGAAATCATTCTATATATATATATATGGGCGAGCCAACTTCAAAAGAATTCACAATAGAAGACTATGTTACAAATTAAACTACTTAACTTATAAAACCTTTGTAATCATAGACTCAACTTGCAATCATCCCGACAAACAACACGTTCACTTAATTCTCATTGCAATCGTTCTAAAACCTTTGACCTTCTTCTACATGAATCTCTCTTAGGAGCAAACTTTATATGTGATATTAATATTGTAGTGTAAATGTTACAAACAATATTTTTTTACCGCGCGTTTGATCATTAAAAATTTTCACAAGCCATATATTCTTTTGACCGTTAGTAATTTCAATTTTTGATTTGTTTTTACCTTTTGGTGAAGTTTAGCTTATGACCATTGGTCACTAACACATATTCATCATGAACTTTAGAAAATTCACCAACTACTCACATCTATTCTCACGATACGTGCTACATGCATAAATTTTTGTAAATTCTAAAATTACAAAATTCAGGTCCTTTTTGCATCAAACGGTTTCAAAATTGTCATCTATTAAAAAAGTGGCATGTTACCAATGAGAATTGAGTATATTTTCATCAGGTTCTTACTCTCTATCTTACATAACAGCTTTAAGCGAAAATCTATTTTTTGGTCTTTTGAAGAAGAATGTCTCTTTAAAAGTGAAGAAATCTTTTGGGAAATAAATTATTTCCGACTATCTCAGTAACATGCCATATCTTTAATAGGTAGAATTTTCTAAATCATTCGATGCAAGGAACAAGCGAATTCAATGGTTTTAGGATCTACAATTTCAAATAAATTGTATAGTTTCCTAATCCAATTACTATAGGGTTGGAATGTTACCATTTCCTAAAATGTTTGGGTTTCACTTGAGTTTGAAAGCGAAGGTGTTGGCGTGAAGTCGGGCAATCTAAGAGAAGCTAGAGAAAGTTGACAAAGTGCTTGTGTGGCCTGCAGGCATGATGACTTGTCAATGATTAGATTATACAAACAAGTGATTATTAACCACACATCGCGCTACGTGGTTAGTTGGAAAAAGCCAACAGCCCACCTAGGCGGTTGGCTTTTCCAACTAATTAACCACGTAGCGCAATGCGGTTAGCAGTGGTAGGAAAGGTAGAGGATGTTAATTATAACTGTCTACCCTTAATATATATATATATATATATATATATATATATATATATATGGTTTCATTCCAAAACACTAAACACATGCTCAAAATAGTTTGAACATGTCCAAAATATGCCCTAAAAAGAAACTAAAAAAAGGCTCAAAACACCAAAATATGTCTAAAAGGCCCATACCTGATAGGCGGTTACCGTGGTGCAGTTTGGGCATAAATAGTCGCTAATCGGTGGTGAGGATTGGTAATTGTCCGCTCTAGACAAGCAGTGCGGTTACTCAAAGCTGCTAACTATCTAAGGCGATCTAGTTAGCTATTAGAGACCATAACCGTTAGCTACCACCATCTGACCTTTTGATGTGTCATTATTTGACTAGTTACGATCAGTGGCAGAGCCACGTTGGTTTTTGGGGGTGCCACGGATTAAAAAAAAAAGAAAAAAAGAAGCAAATATGTAGAAAACGTCTGCTCTCTCTCTCTCTCTCTCTCTTTTTCTACATATTTTTTTAAATAATCGATTTGGTGATTTATAACAATTTTTGTGGGATAAAACAAATCTGTAAGCATCTATGTAGTTGAAGCTATTGATTGAAGTGACTTTTTGATTTTAGATGGTGTTTGAATATATTTTCTTATACCAGTTATAATTTATTGAATTACTTTTGGTTTGGATCAGTTATGGAAAAAATAGTTTCAAGAACATTAATTTGAATGATTGCTAATATTCGTATAAACTTTGATTGAACATTAATTTAATTTCATTATTAATTTGAATGATTAAATAAACTTTAATATCCGTATAATTGTTTATTTTGTTGTCTACAGCAACTACCGAACGAGCATTTACAACAATGAAAATTATTAAAACATAACTTCGCAACAAAATTGAAGATGATTTTCTTGCAAACAGTTTAGTTCTCTATATTGAAATGGAAATTGCTGAGAGCTTTAATTTAGATTTGATACTTGATAATTTTGTACTTCTAAGAGGCCATAAAGTGCAGTTCTAGACCTTTTTTTTTTTTTTTTTTTTGTATTTATGTCTTTTTGATGTAGTGCCGATATGTTACATTTCTAATATATCAATTTAAGCACATATTTATGAACTTTTATAGATATGCATATATTGTGTGAATTACTCAATTTTTATTTAAAATTATGTTTATCATATTTTTAGTTCAACGGCCCCTACAATATGAATTATCTAGCTCTACCATTGGTTATGATGTGGATCCACGTCAGTGTCTAATGGGGTCGATCGAACCATTGGATGGTCCGATCAATTTGGACTGTTAGAAAACCTATGAACCTTCTGGGCACGTTACTTAAAGAATCAATTTTAAAGAAAAAAATTGGTAAGTGTAACATTTCTCATTTTTGAAACAACACGGATGAGCTTGACACAAAAGCAAACCACGTATACAGGAACCAAAAATATATGATTTTCCCACCTGAAAATTCCAAAGTCAGAACCTTATCAATATCAATGTCTTAATTAGTTTTAGGCTTTATAGCATCTATGCCATCTTTTTTTTCTTAATGGTCGGTTTTTTTTTAGGTTAGAGAGGAGGGTAGAAAGATGTAGGGTTACTGATGTGGTGATGGATGTGTTGTCGGTCGTTGGCTTGGGGTTAGATGTCAGCTGCGACTTATAACGGTTTTGCCTCTCTATCATCCCATGTCCTCCGAAAGCCTTGGCGCTAAAATCTCCTCCTTTGAAACAGAACAAAAGAGACAACAAAACATTAAAAAAAAAAAAACCAAAAACAAAAACAAAAATCCCAAAAAAAGAAAAAAAAAAAAAAAAAATTGCTCACAAAATTTTTGAACAAAACAAACCCAGAACCTATTTTTTGTCTTTCTATATCTATGATTGTAGCCAGAAAAGAATTCAAATAATTAATTAATGTATGAATGTCTTCTTCTTCGTCAGGTGGCATGACCAACACCACAGCCACCACCACCACCACCACCACCACAACCACCACCATTACTACTAATAGCACCATCAACGACACTAGCCCCGACAACTCTCTCAAGAACCAAAAGAAAAAAAGGGTATGTCTTTCTTTTCTTTCTTCTCTTCTCTTTTCTCTCTATATATATTTTTTTGGTATTATTATTAATTATTACTCTTTCTTTTTTATTTGTTTTTGGTAAGAAGTACGTATATGTAACTTAATTATTGATTTATTGAGAAAATATAATCTGTGCTTATATTTTGTTTCCTTTTTTCATGTTTTGGACAAAAGTCTATTATTCCAAAGATTTTCAGTTCAAAGCGAAATGGGAGAGAAAGCTTATTACATGACGATGTATTCAAATCAGATAGTGATGGGTTTGATCCTGGTCTCTCTCTCAATTTTAGGGCATATCTTTTATATATATATGCTACCATTTTAGGGTTTTTATCGAATCTATTTTTTCGTTGATTTATTAATTTATTACTTGTTTTTTGATTGGCAGATTCGGAGAAGAAGATCGGAGCAAGGAGAAAAGCTTTCATGGAGGCGGCTCCCATCATCAGAAAGAGTTTCTCAGGTACATGCGTTAGGTGCAATAAGCCCTTATTTTCCACGCCTTGTTGCACCCTGATTATTATATTGTAAAAAAATAATATGGGATTTGACATTATTGAACTCTTACAATGTGGTCATAATAATTTGTGGGTCAACTATATGTATATCGATTGGATGTAACGATCACAAGACTAGATCTCCTTATGATCTTATCTCTTCCTCCATAATTTTGGTAGTTTACCTAACAACATGGAGTTTTTGGTTGTTTTCTGATATTTCTAAGGAAGAGGGAAGAAAATAATAGGCGCAATGAATGCTTTCATGTTTAATATTGACACTTAGGCCTTATCATTTGAAAAAATGTTAAAAAAAAAAAAAAAAAATTAGATTTTAGGAGTTGTGAACAAGTGAAACTAGCTAGCATGGTGTTAATTTCTATCTTCTCTCAGAAAGACAAACAAGTCCAGGGATCGAAGGCCTAAACCTTTCTGCCTTTGAAGAGCCGATGGCGCCGGCAACCGAACTTCAAGATTTTCGGTATGAGTTGTTCTTCTTGTTTCTTGTCAGAGTTGGTTTTGATCGGAGACGTTACCGATGAGAACATTGTGGATGGGTTGCAGGATATTCGTGGCGACATGGAATGTGGGAGGAAAGACTCCCAACAATTGCCTCAACCTCGAAGATTTTTTGCAGGTGGAGGACTCTCCAGACGTATATGTCTTAGGGTATGATAAAGTAGACTTATTCACATTCTTTAGCCTTCTACATATGTTAAATTAATCAAGTAACCGACTAGAAAAATGTTATTTAGTAGACGTCTGTAAAACTATTATACAATTGAGATGATCATATATCAGTGAAAAATAGTTATTGATTTTTCCTTTTTACTAAGTCATTTCGTAGGCTAATTTTCATTATCGTGTTATTTCAGTTATATGAATATCTACTAAATATCATTACTCTACTCAACTGACTAATTATATTGTCTAAGATTCTTTTTATGTGATCAGGTTTCAGGAAATTGTTCCTCTAAGCGCTGGAAATGTTCTAGTGATTGAAGACAATGAGCCTGCAGCAAAATGGCTGGGGCTTATAAGCCAAGCACTTAATAAACCACAGCATGACTCCATCTTCTCTTCTGATTTAGGGCCAGTTTCCAAAATCTCAAACAACAACATCTTGAAGGAATCCAAGTCCCCAAGCAGCACTCTTCACTTCTTCCACAAGCCTTCTCTCAAAGCACTTAGCAGGAATTTGAGGGCAGATAGTAGCCTGCTTAAGAGCTGCAACTGCCCTGTGGACTTGCACTCTCGAGAGAGCCGGAGGAGGCAACGAAAGCTTAGTGATCTCCATAGTAATTTATACTCAGGATCTTCTCACATCGGTCGGTATAGTTGTGTGGATGAATTGCTTTCAACTGCAGAAATACCTTCCTCACCTCCCTCCCCCCGCCAGATGAGTTACTGTCTTATATCAAGCAAGCAAATGGTGGGGATTTTCCTGTCTGTTTGGGCTAGGAAGGAGTTAGTGCCACATATTGGCCATCTAAGGGTCTCCACTGTGGGAAGAGGAATAATGGGTTGCCTTAGAAACAAGGTACATATGTTGAAATAATTAGCTGGGAGGTGCTTAATTTGAATGATAAAGTATTGACCAATATCACGGTTTGAAGATGCTACCTTTCTAGTCTATTAATGTGGGATCGATATCATATTTGCAGGGATGCATATCAATAAGCATGTCATTGCACCAAACAAGCTTTTGTTTTGTGTGCAGTCACTTGGCTTCTGGGGAGAAAGAGGGTGATGAGCTGAAGAGGAATGCTGATGTGGCTGAGATCCTGAAGAGCACACAATTCCATAAGATTTGCAAGAATCCTGCTGCTAACCTAGCCCCAGAAAGAATAGTTGATCACGAGTAAGTTTTTACCATCTCTATTGCAACAATTGACTCTTTAAAGCAATAGCAGTAGCTTTCGTTCGATTTTCTTTAAGTTTAGGAAACAAAACTATTTTTTATTTCTCTATCAAAATATATTTTACAATAGCTTCCCTTGTATTTCCTTATATTAAAATATTATTTCTTTACAAAATAAAAGTTCCCTACTTACCCTCACATTTTTCACAAAATTCTAACACAATCCTCAATGAAAGACAAAAAGATGAAAAAAAAAATGTTTATATTAAAATAATGTATATAGAATCAAAAGTGGTTCCCTACACATTGAGAAACACTATAGATACCAAAGGGTATTTGTTAAATTTAGGGAAACTGATCATGTGGGTGAGTTTTTGTGATTTTTTTAAAATTTTATCTAAATATAGGGAAGATAATTGGTTATAGGTTATTTGTTGCTAGTGCTCTAACCAATATCCCCCCTCCTCAAACCGCTAATGCATGTAAAGAGACTTGTCGGCAGTGTCAACGAGAAATACCTCTAATTCTCAAATTAACTATGACTTTTCTCAAGGAGAGTTATAGCTAAGAGAGTATGCGAACGAAAGAGTGATAGGGTATGAAGCTGTGGACACCTGAGTGGCCTTCTTTCCTTTCTTATACGAAGTGCTTTCTTTCCCCATACGACCTAAGTTATCGGTGTCATATGCTGATTGGGCATAACCCTACCCAAGCATATGACACATTTGATTTACATTCTCTAGTAAAATACGTCTTTTGCCATGTGTCACTCGCCGGAGAGTTATGTTCCTGGCATTGAATTGCTAGGACCACCTTGCGAGCTTCGTGTAATACTGTTATTTAAAGGCATTAGTTGATTCTTTGCCAAGAAATAAGAATATTGGGATAGTTCATTGGGGTTCGCAGTTTGGGTTTGCAACCCGACCCAAGTCGGTGCTCCCACTTAAGGTTGGTCGGGTGGATACCGGGTATATCAAATTTATTTTTTATTTTTAAAAAAATTATTTTCCCTTTCGTAGTTCTGCTTATGTCTTATGCAATTTGTGTTAATATTGTTCTACTAAAAATGCAGTCGAATAATTTGGCTTGGAGATTTGAATTATCGGGTGGCTTTGAGTTATGAGGAAACGAGGGTTTTCTTGGAGGACAATGATTGGGACACCCTCCTGGAGAAAGATCAGGTTTGTACTTAATTGCTTTATATATATAGGCCCTCAACTAATAAAACAAACAATATATATATATACCTTAATTTTGTTCATTCATACGTATTGCTTGGCTGACTTTGCTTTTGACTATTTGGTTGCATGCAGTTGAATATGGAGAGGGAAGCTGGGAGAGTATTTAGTGGATTTAATGAGGGTCAGATATTATTTGCCCCCACTTATAAGTACTCTCATAATTCAGACTCTTACGCCGGGGAAACAAACAAATCCAAGAAGAAACGCCGCACCCCTGCATGGTATGTATATATATATATTCTTTCTTTTCAACATGATCAAAAGCCATAAATTTTAGTTCTAAATTGAGCTTGAATTTTATTAATTAGGTGCGACAGGATACTATGGCGTGGAGATGGCATTGAGCAGTTATTGTATATACGTGGGGAATCAAGATTCTCGGATCACAGGCCTGTGTGTGCTGTGTTTTCAGTGGAGGTAGAAGAAAGGAACAAAAACAATAGGTTGAGAAAGGGTTATTCCTGCGCTGGTCGAAGACTTGAGTTTGAAGACTGCATACCTAAAAGGCACAGCTTATATGAGTTCTAATCCAAATTCATGTCCAATTTTTGTTTGTATATATATATATATATATGTTTCGTAATTTTCATTAGGGTCTTTGGAAAGATTTTCTTTCTATATGCATATGCTGCGGAAAATGAGGTCAGCACAATGGAGAAGAAGAACAAACAAGGTGTTGAATGGTTAAAACTCCACAATTTTGTTCTGTTGCTCATGGTTGAATATATATACATAATATAAAATCATATTCCAAGATATTTTGGAACAATTAAGAGTTTACTAGAATTTCCAGATCATAACTGTTCTAAATTTCCAGATCATATCTTTTAGAACAGTTAACTGCGTGTTGAAGTAACAATAGGTGCGTGTTGAAGTAACAATAGGAAGTACTTGAAAGGACTGAAGAAATTAGCGAAAGAACTCGCTGGAGAAGGCTGGTAGGGAATAGTTCTAATGCTTATGTCAGTATAAATCAAAAAGAATATTTTAGAGAATATGAAAACAAGTACGATTGAAGAAAGGAGTTTTTACCTAATAAATCGTTTGCTACGTGTTATATTATCATTAGAAAAAATTTTACCTAATAAATCGTTTGCGACGTGTTATATTATCATTTGATATTTTTCTGCTACGAATATTTCCTACACCCCACAACCCAGTCATTAGATATTTTTCAGATATTTTTCTGCTACGAATATTAGAGAAGGTTCAGTGTAGAGTTGTTTAGCTGTTCATAGTTTTGGTTAGTTAATGGACCGGGTATGGGTCCACAGGCCCGACAGTATCAAAGATTACAATCACCTAGTCATGACAGTTAAATCAAGCCAATCTTCCTTAACAGAATCAAAACAAGATGAACAAATGGTCTGTAATAAGTAGGATCGAACTAACGCCATTACATCTATTATTGTAATAAGGCTTGGTTACACGACATAGATTGATAGAGATGCTAACAATCTTAAAAAAAAAAAAAAAAGAAAGAAAAAAAAAGCGGGGAATTGTATGAAAGGCAAAACTGCAAAGCAAGCAACTTTCTGTGTAAGCTTAATTTGCTTCATTCATATCCCATATCCCAAACAGAAGTTGAGTGTTGATCATGCAAGATGTCCTGTAATGGATTTAGATTCAAGCCAATGTTTTCTCTTAGCATCTCAAATGCTCCATCTTCAATCCCTCCTCCCCAGAAGCTTGCATAATCTCCCATTGGAGTACTGACAGACCCCTCAAGTTGGCTTTTCTTATGATCAGCCTTTGCTAGCTCCATAGTTATCCAATCACGTAAACTTCCCAAATTTGTATCAATGGAGGGATGACGATCATACAAATCTTTGCCATTCATCTCAATCACTGGGGCATCTTGATCGAACACACACTTCCTTTTCTCACCTCTATTATTCATAAGACTAGCCCCTGCTTCCTCTTCCTCTGCTTTTTCATCTTCATATTCTTTAATCTTGAGCCTTTTCTCAGTGAGTTGAAACAGGGCTTCTTCTTGGTCGACAACCTTAGACCATGTTGCAGTCTCCTTAGCCGTCATCTTGTCTTGCAAACACTTGGACCGCCTCACCAGCCTTCTCACCCTGTCCATATTCGGAGACATGTGCTTGATGACTGCAGCCAAGACACTCACTTTCCAAGCCTTTTTGAGGTCATGGGGCTTCCTATAAGGAGGCGGCTCATGCTCCAAAGAGACGCCTTTCTCAGGCCACCATGGAGGAGGTAACCCCTTCTCCAGTGGAAACCTCCTCTGTGGAGGAACACAGTGTTGCACGAGTGCAGAAAGCAGAGATCCCAAAGTAGTATCTTGCAAATCATGAAGAAGATGGATATGGGAAATTGGATCAAACGGCGCCAGTTGCTCAAAAATTGGAAAGTATTTAGAAATGGCAAGAGGAGCTTGCTGATCGAACCGGACTTTTTCTTTCCACCACTCGCGTAAGCTGTCGGAGGAGCCGGTGACAGGCTTTCCTTTCTCAGGAACAATACCATAAACGAAGCCTTGAGCTTTACAGACTTCCATGATCTTCACCATGTACTTGAGGATGGAATCTTGAGCCCTTGACATCTTTTTCCGACGAGACGCCTCTTGCTTTGCTGACGACGACGACGAAGACTCTGCCTCTTCTCTGTTATGCTTTTCCTTGAGTTTCTGCAAGCGTATTCGATCCTTCCACATACGCTTCTTGAGTTCATCGTAGCTGATATTTTCTGCTTCATCATCATCTTCAAAAAGCTGAGGATCAATTTCTCCGAGGAACTTCACCATGATTGAGGAATAGTTATGTGCATCAGATGATAGATATCAATTGCATTGCATGTGTGTTGACTGTTGAGGCTCAATGGCGGTTTTGAAAAATAAGGCTGGGCTTAGTGGGCTGAGGACAAATTACTAATAACGAGGTGAATTCTGTGTTTGGATGTTATGTAATGAGAGGGTTTTAGGAGATGAGCTGGGGAATGGAGGAATTTGAGGAAATTGTACTTGTGGCACCTGGGTGATGCAGTGGAGGCCATGAGCAGGAGACAGCTCTTGCTTCATGTTGCTTTGCATGTGGGACACACATGCATGCATATATATGTTACATATGCGTATCGTGATTGTTCCAGCAGGCAACCAAATTCTTAATATATATAAGCAGGTTTTGCAGAATGATGATGATGTAAGAAGTAGTAGGGTTAATTAGAAGGGATGGAAAGGATGAAGATCAACCATCTTCAATATGAAGCCTAGTTAGAATATGTATGCAAGGAAATTAATCAAATGGAACTCTTTGAAGTAGCTTGTTGGTTTTTTTTTTTATGGAGTTTGCATCAGGCTTGTTTAAGGGGTAATCTGGTTAGAGTTTTCTGACATCACGAAAAGTTTTAAGTTCTAAATAAAGTGGGTGAATTGCGAAGGGGTGTTGCATAGGTGTTACATACCATGTTGGTTTTTTACTAGATAAAATTAGACTATATTAATTATTCTATAGAGCTCTAATTGTAACATTAATTAATTGTATTGTAATATTGACTAATGTTTTGGGGGTAGAGCATAGATATGACTAGTACTTTTTTGGTCCATGACAATTTGTGTCTGACCTGTGGGGGCTTGGCCAAATGGGGTTTGGATAAGAGGTGATATATTCACAAGAATTGGGTTTATTAATGGCTAAAGGATGGTGTTTTCATGGAGGATAAGAGAGATTAGGTGGATTATGTTGTTTTAGTAATGTTGAGAGATGTGGGTTTATGACTATTAGTCTTGTTTAGGAGAGTTTGTAACACCTTGCCTTAAATAAATGCTTTTTTCACATATTTATCCATGTGGTGTTACTACTATTATTTCATTAATAACGTAACGCTAGCTGTATATATTTCTTTTGAAACTTATCTTAACTAAAGACTAAAATGATATCACTAGAAAACTAAATGAAACATATATAACATTATTTATTCACAACTTAATATAATTTCTATTTACATAAAATTAGCGGTGAAATAGCGGTTGCGGTTAGCGGTTAGTGGCTAAAACCGCTAACCGCAACCGCCTCCGCTAACCGGGTAGCAGTTAACCGCGCGCCGGGTTAGTGGTTAATTGCTTTGGGATAACCGTTTTTTTTTTTGCCTTTTTTTGGGCTTTTTTCTTTGGACCGGGTTTGGGCCGGTTTTGGGCTCACTTTAAACATTTTTTTTTTGCTCATTTTAAACTTTTTTTTCCCTTTTCATGGCCATTTTAGCATTAAAAATTGCTATATACCAAAATCTTGTTGGCTACCTTCTACAAATCTACACATCATATAATATACAAATAAAATTACACCAAAATCATCACTTCACTTGTAGTCTTATACATAAACTCAAACAAGTTCATAAACTCACAAGCAAGTTCATA
>NC_081551.1:4499442-4503880 GCF_901000735.1 Corylus avellana | reverse complement strand
ATCCAAGAAGAAACGCCGCACCCCTGCATGGTATGTATATATATATATTCTTTCTTTTCAACATGATCAAAAGCCATAAATTTTAGTTCTAAATTGAGCTTGAATTTTATTAATTAGGTGCGACAGGATACTATGGCGTGGAGATGGCATTGAGCAGTTATTGTATATACGTGGGGAATCAAGATTCTCGGATCACAGGCCTGTGTGTGCTGTGTTTTCAGTGGAGGTAGAAGAAAGGAACAAAAACAATAGGTTGAGAAAGGGTTATTCCTGCGCTGGTCGAAGACTTGAGTTTGAAGACTGCATACCTAAAAGGCACAGCTTATATGAGTTCTAATCCAAATTCATGTCCAATTTTTGTTTGTATATATAAATATATATATATGTTTCGTAATTTTCATTAGGGTCTTTGGAAAGATTTTCTTTCTATATGCATATGCTGCGGAAAATGAGGTCAGCACTATGGAGAAGAAGAACAAACAAGGTGTTGAATGGTTAAAACTCCACGATTTTGTTCTGTTGCTCATGGTTGAATATATATACATAATATAAAATCATATTCCAAGATATTTTGGAACAATTAAGAGTTTACTAGAATTTCCAGATCATAACTGTTCTAAATTTCCAGATCATATCTTTTAGAACAGTTAACTGCATGTTGAAGTAACAATAGGAAGTACTTGAAAGGACTGAAGAAATTAGCGAAAGAACTCGCTGGAGAAGGCTGGTAGGGAATAGTTCTAATGCTTATGTCAGTATAAATCAAAAAGAATATTTTAGAGAATATGAAAACAAGTACGATTGAAGAAAGGAGTTTTTACCTAATAAATCGTTTGATACGTGTTATATTATCATTAGAAATTTTTTTACCTAATAAATCGTTTGCGGCGTGTCATATTATCATTAGATATTTTTCTGCTTCGAATATTTCCTACACCCCACAACCCAGTCATTAGATATTTTTCAGATATTTTTCTGCTACGAATATTAGAGAAGGTTCAGTGTAGAGTTGTTTAGCTGTTCATAGTTTTGGTTAGTTAATGGACCGGGTATGGGTCCACAGGCCCGACAGTATCAAAGATTACAATCACCTAGTCATGACAGTTAAATCAAGCCAATCTTCCTTAACAGAATCAAAACAAGATGAACAAATGGTCTGTAATAAGTAGGATCGAACTAACGCCATTACATCTATTATTGTAATAAGGCTTGGTTACACGACATAGATTGATAGAGATGCTAACAATCTTAAAAAAAAAAAAAAAAGAAAGAAAAAAAAAGCGGGGAATTGTATGAAAGGCAAAACTGCAAAGCAAGCAACTTTCTGTGTAAGCTTAATTTGCTTCATTCATATCCCATATCCCAAACAGAAGTTGAGTGTTGATCATGCAAGATGTCCTGTAATGGATTTAGATTCAAGCCAATGTTTTCTCTTAGCATCTCAAATGCTCCATCTTCAATCCCTCCTCCCCAGAAGCTTGCATAATCTCCCATTGGAGTACTGACAGACCCCTCAAGTTGGCTTTTCTTATGATCAGCCTTTGCTAGCTCCATAGTTATCCAATCACGTAAACTTCCCAAATTTGTATCAATGGAGGGATGACGATCATACAAATCTTTGCCATTCATCTCAATCACTGGGGCATCTTGATCGAACACACACTTCCTTTTCTCACCTCTATTATTCATAAGACTAGCCCCTGCTTCCTCTTCCTCTGCTTTTTCATCTTCATATTCTTTAATCTTGAGCCTTTTCTCAGTGAGTTGAAACAGGGCTTCTTCTTGGTCGACAACCTTAGACCATGTTGCAGTCTCCTTAGCCGTCATCTTGTCTTGCAAACACTTGGACCGCCTCACCAGCCTTCTCACCCTGTCCATATTCGGAGACATGTGCTTGATGACTGCAGCCAAGACACTCACTTTCCAAGCCTTTTTGAGGTCATGGGGCTTCCTATAAGGAGGCGGCTCATGCTCCAAAGAGACGCCTTTCTCAGGCCACCATGGAGGAGGTAACCCCTTCTCCAGTGGAAACCTCCTCTGTGGAGGAACACAGTGTTGCACGAGTGCAGAAAGCAGAGATCCCAAAGTAGTATCTTGCAAATCATGAAGAAGATGGATATGGGAAATTGGATCAAACGGCGCCAGTTGCTCAAAAATTGGAAAGTATTTAGAAATGGCAAGAGGAGCTTGCTGATCGAACCGGACTTTTTCTTTCCACCACTCGCGTAAGCTGTCGGAGGAGCCGGTGACAGGCTTTCCTTTCTCAGGAACAATACCATAAACGAAGCCTTGAGCTTTACAGACTTCCATGATCTTCACCATGTACTTGAGGATGGAATCTTGAGCCCTTGACATCTTTTTCCGACGAGACGCCTCTTGCTTTGCTGACGACGACGACGAAGACTCTGCCTCTTCTCTGTTATGCTTTTCCTTGAGTTTCTGCAAGCGTATTCGATCCTTCCACATACGCTTCTTGAGTTCATCGTAGCTGATATTTTCTGCTTCATCATCATCTTCAAAAAGCTGAGGATCAATTTCTCCGAGGAACTTCACCATGATTGAGGAATAGTTATGTGCATCAGATGATAGATATCAATTGCATTGCATGTGTGTTGACTGTTGAGGCTCAATGGCGGTTTTGAAAAATAAGGCTGGGCTTAGTGGGCTGAGGACAAATTACTAATAACGAGGTGAATTCTGTGTTTGGATGTTATGTAATGAGAGGGTTTTAGGAGATGAGCTGGGGAATGGAGGAATTTGAGGAAATTGTACTTGTGGCACCTGGGTGATGCAGTGGAGGCCATGAGCAGGAGACAGCTCTTGCTTCATGTTGCTTTGCATGTGGGACACACATGCATGCATATATATGTTACATATGCGTATCGTGATTGTTCCAGCAGGCAACCAAATTCTTAATATATATAAGCAGGTTTTGCAGAATGATGATGATGTAAGAAGTAGTAGGGTTAATTAGAAGGGATGGAAAGGATGAAGATCAACCATCTTCAATATGAAGCCTAGTTAGAATATGTATGCAAGGAAATTAATCAAATGGAACTCTTTGAAGTAGCTTGTTGGTTTTTTTTTTTATGGAGTTTGCATCAGGCTTGTTTAAGGGGTAATCTGGTTAGAGTTTTCTGACATCACGAAAAGTTTTAAGTTCTAAATAAAGTGGGTGAATTGCGAAGGGGTGTTGCATAGGTGTTACATACCATGTTGGTTTTTTACTAGATAAAATTAGACTATATTAATTATTCTATAGAGCTCTAATTGTAACATTAATTAATTGTATTGTAATATTGACTAATGTTTTGGGGGTAGAGCATAGATATGACTAGTACTTTTTTGGTCCATGACAATTTGTGTCTGACCTGTGGGGGCTTCGCCAAATGGGGTTTGGATAAGAGGTGATATATTCACAAGAATTGGGTTTATTAATGGCTAAAGGATGGTGTTTTCATGGAGGATAAGAGAGATTAGGTGGATTATGTTGTTTTAGTAATGTTGAGAGATGTGGGTTTATGACTATTAGTCTTGTTTAGGAGAGTTTGTAACACCTCGCCTTAAATAAATGCTTTTTTTTTCACATATTTATCCATGTGGTGTGACTACTATTATTTCATTAATAACGTAACGAAAATGCTAGCTGTATATATTTCTTTTGAAACTTATCTTAACTAAAGACTAAAATGATATCACTAGAAAACTAAATGAAACATATATAACTTTATTTATTCACAACTTAATATAATTTCTATTTACATAAAATTAGCGGTGAAATAGCGGTTAGCGGTTAGCGGTTAGTAGTTAAAACTGCTAACCGCAACCGCCTAGGTGGTTAGTAATTTTGACTAACCACCTCCGCTAACCGGGTAGCGGTTAACTGCCTAGGCGGTTAACCGCCCGGTTAGCGGTTAACCGCTTTAGGATAACCGTTTTTTTCTAACCGCTTTTTTTTTTTTTTGCCTTTTTTGGGCTTTTTTCTTTGGACCTGGTTTGGGCCGGTTTTGGGCTCACTTTAAACATTTTTTTTTGCTCATTTTAAACTTTTTTTTCTCTTTTCATGGCCATTTTAGCATTAAAAATTGCTATATACCAAAATCTTGTTAGCTACCTTCTACAAATCTACACATCATATAATATACAAATAAAATTACACCAAAATCATCACTTCACTTGTAGTCTTATACATAAACTCAAACAAGTTCATAAACTCACAAGCAAGTTCATAAACTCACACATAGAAATAAAATAAAACACAAACAAGTTCATAAACTCACAAGCAACAAAAAAAAACCAATATGGTTAAACTTGAAGCTTGAGGCCCATTTCAATCATCCAAAAAAAGTTCATAAACTCATGACTTATTGTTATTTATTTTATATATATATATATATATATATATATATATATATATAAAAGAAAAAGCGGTTAGCGG